>NW_022701324.1:0-570 GCF_011630105.1 Anneissia japonica
AATGCACCCATTGTGGTATGGCTCTTCATTGTTTTTTTGCATAACCTTTTCAATCTGTTAAAAAAGATGGAACATGAATTCATGAAAACTTAAAAAATATTTAATCTGCAATACAACACAGGTAATGTAATACACGCCTTTTCCACAGTGCAGTAGTACTAGTAGTACTCTAGACTAGCATTGCTTTATTTACCATATGAGAGTTTCCTGTGTTAAAAACATGATTTATACTACACGTATTGATACTTGTACTTTAAAATAAGAGAAATCTCATATTATTGATACCTGGAATAGTAATACGAAAGTACTATGCTACTGCACTGTAATGCTTAGGCCTATTTTAATACACTACTTAGATAGGGTTTAGACAGCTTTTTCCATCTTGATTTCAGAGGTCAAAAACATTTTTCAATTTTTTTTTCAATCATATAGTGGTGTAGAATAGTCTTTTGAGAACATTTTCCAGAAAAAAATAAGGTGGTACGACCCTCCGTTATGAAGTTTAAATAACATGAGGACAAGAATTCTGCTTCAAAGCTTATTTTCATGGTAGGGAGGAAGATTTTTTTT
>NW_022701325.1:0-622 GCF_011630105.1 Anneissia japonica
CGACGCTGGTGGGTGGAAATGCGATCCGACGGACTCACGATCCAATACGATAAAGCGACCAGGTCATTGTCGACGGTCTCTCCTTCGGGTAAGACCTTGCTGTGGTATCTTCCCGACGAAATTCTCCGATTCGCCGTTCGATGCCGAAGTGGGATCGCCAGCTTTCGATTCACTATCGATTCGAGCGGTTCGACGGCTGTCTCTGCGGTTCGACGGTGCATTCTTTAAAGGCTCTCTGCAGTTTGACCATAATCTCGTTCAATCTGGACGTGACCTTTTTACCCAACGCTCTGAAAACGTACGTTCTGAACAGTAACGATGAAGTAGCATTTCAGTACTCCATGGCGTAGGTGCCATTACAGAAGACAAGACCTTTTAGGGTACATGTTATATTCAGCGAGTCATACATTATCTGTTTAATAAATTATTGTTAAACTAAAATACTGTTTCCATTATTTTGTTTTATTATGTGTGTGAGTCTTTTAACAAAAGTGAATCAATGCGAGAGATAAATAAAGAGATGTAAAACCAATTTTTGTTTGTTCTCTTTGGTTTAATTTATTTTACATCGCAAACGCACAATATTCTGCCGGTGTCTGGTTCGTACACGGCACCGTCTAAA
>NW_022701326.1:0-791 GCF_011630105.1 Anneissia japonica
CAATAAAAAAGAAAATTAATTAAAAAGACCATAGATTAAAATTAAGTAAGGCGTAACATATTTTTAATCTATGTTAAAGCATAACTATTTTTACATAATGAAATTTAGTAAATCAAATTATTATTTGTGGCTTTTATTTATTAAATCAATTAAGAACATAATCTCAAAACAAAATTTAATGACAAGAAAGATCGACGTTTCGGGTCCATCATGGAACCATTCTCAAGATCAAGTAAATTGAAAAAACTAAAAAAAAAATACCAAGCAGTGACAGGAAGTAAGTAATTAATTTACATATCAATAGGGCCTACTGTGTGGAGCCACAGTGAAGCTAAGCAATAATTAGCCCTTCTTAGCAGATTAATAGATAAACAGTTTGGCTTTGACTGAATCAGTTTGTTTGTTAAGTGTAGGTTTCAGTTCTTTGATCCAAAGCATTTGTTTAATTAAGCAATCAAACTCGGATTTCCACTTAGATAAAACCTTGAAACATGGACCTATAATAAGATAGGTCCATGCTTGAAATAATTAACAGTTTCAGTAGCACTAATATAATGATCTTTTAAATGTTGTCCTATGTTGCCTTATCTAGATGTGTATAAGAGACATGCCTTAACTGCGCATAATCATTTCTTATTTAAAATAGAATTATTTAATCAATCAGTAACTTTTGTTTTTTTAAATGAAATTAATTATTTTCTTTAAAAAGATGCTACCCAAGGCGACACTTTTTTTAAACCTTGTTTGACGAACTCGCTATTGTACATTTTATTGTACTGTATATATGTATT
>NW_022701327.1:0-620 GCF_011630105.1 Anneissia japonica
TTATTTGGCATATTATTATGCATGCATGACATGCGGTCTAACTGTTATACAGTCATAATAAAATCCATTTATAATATACTATTAATTTATTAATTCTACGATCGGCAACCCATGGGTCGTAACCTATAAGTTTGGGCCGTGAGTGAATTTTTGAGGGTCGTCTGATCACATCTGGGTCTCCAAAAGTTTATACAGAAAGTCTTAAGTGTTAAAATTAAATAATTTAAAAATCAGAACATTCGAATCAAAACATCCAAACAAAATATTTTTAAAATAAAATACGGTAATTTGTTACAATTTTGGCTATTGTCTTCAATTTGCGTGCCTGCATGCAGTGTACTATAATCTCAGTCAGACCGCCGTTTGTTTAATAGTGTTTTTGTTTGGATGCATGTATCATGAATAGAGTAAACGACTCAATAATTAGCAGGCCCTATGTTATGATAGAGATTTGAATCCTAAAAATAAATTCAAAAGGCGTCAAAATATAAGTTGAAAGATTTTTGATTTTGAGACTGCTCTAGTTTTTGCGATACTGTACAATGAAAAAAAACCAAAAAAAAAACACGGACTCGACAATAAATAAAGTAGTAGTTCTACATCAGTAGGTCGATGCATTT
>NW_022701328.1:0-1057 GCF_011630105.1 Anneissia japonica
TGCTGTAGAGAATAGTGGACATGGTCGGGCGTAGACCTAATGTATTCCCAAAAGTGGTCTAGGGGCACCTAAAAATGTAGGGTTTCAAAGGCTTTTTTCTTTTCTGCTAATAATACAGTATGTAGAAAATACAGGTTACATAAGATTTGTGATTGTTTTTCTCTCCCGGACGGGGTGGGGGAGGGGGCCTCAAATATAACAAGCCACTAGACCGTGTACCTTGGGGCAGATTTGCTACCAGAGCCCATTGGTTGAGGTCTGTTGGGGACCTTGTTAGGCAGCCTCCAGCAGGATCAAAGCAAACCGAAGTGTGTCCCCCACCCCACCCCAAAATTAGAAAAAAAATTAAAATTAAAATTAGAGGGTTAATACCGGTAATTAATTATAAGTAGAGTGCTTAATTTCATAAGGCAATTAAAAGGATAGGAAAGATTAGGTAAATAATTAAGATGGGAAACATTGGGAACATACTGAGGCCTAAATAATGTAGAAATTGAAACAAAAAGGAAAGAAAAATGAAGGGTAAGGGAATGGAAAGGAACGTACGCTATTTATAACTCTAAGAATTGCTATGTAGGCCGAATTGAATAATTACAATATAATTTAAATTATAATTTGATTATTATTAGTAACGATAATTTTTGGTTAATCAAATTAAAGTAATTGTTAAAAAAAAAATAAATAAATAAATAAAGCATTCTTGAATTAAAAAATACTCAAATTAATTGTTAAACTAAACTTAAAACAAATTTAATGAAAAAAAAAATAAAAAAATAAAAATGAAGCATTCTTAAATCTTGAATCTTAAAGCCTAAAATTAATTGATAACAGGGGCAGCGTTTAAAAAAAAGGTTATTTTTATGCAGTCTGACGAACACCTTTTGGAAAAAAATAATAGCGAGAGAGGCTTATTTGCAAGCAGCATTTAATATGTTAATTTTGGTGACAGGAGGAAAAAAAAAAATTACCGCCCTCCTATACAATTTTCAGCATTAAAGGGCAAGCAAACAATTTTTTTAGGCATTATTATTATTTTATTACCTTTTTTTGATTGTTA
>NW_022701329.1:0-856 GCF_011630105.1 Anneissia japonica
TGTAAGTAGGACTGTCTTTAATACATTTAAACTATCACAGAATATATTGTAAATAATGATTAAAACAGAATAATAACTGTTAGTAAAGTTTTTCATAGTGACAGTCATTGCTGATAGTCCTTGATCTTTGTCCGTTTTTCATTAATTATTTTGTACTATAGTGTATCTTGGTTAAAAAAAAAGGCAATAAATATTCAAATTCAAGTCTAATTTAACAATATTTGGGGATGGAGTTCATTCAGGAGAGAAATCCATGTAGGATTTGAACCTGGGACCCTGGGATTTTGAAAGCAAGCACCTCAACCAACATGCCATAGCTTTACTAATGCGACATTAAACGTTTTTATACAATGGACGAAATTAACTAAACTACTTATTAAGATTATTTTAAAATATGCAAAATTGACTATTCCGCTATATGACTTGCTTCTTGGATGTTTGTCCCAGAAAATGACAATGTAAAGTGCACACAAGATGAACTTGTAAACTTGACTTCTACAATGCAATGCTCAGATGTTTCACCTGCTATTAGCATTAGACACTTCAAAAACTTCAGAACTCTGATGCTCGTGTTGTAGAGTAATACTCCCTGAACGGTTCACCCATATTACACAAATAATATTAAAAAATTTGTTTTAATTTTTAAAAGTTCTTCTTCTCACTCAAAAATCTATCCATGGTCGTGCCCCACTATATCTTTGTTCGCTTATTGACAAACATGTTTCTTTCCGTTCTACTCGTTCTTCTCAATCCCTCAAACTCCATGAGTCAAGCGTATTCGTATTTTTTTCTTTTTCTTTTTCTGCTCCTAAACTCTGGAACTCTCTGCCCCACAATTACGTATCATCTCTGATCA
>NW_022701330.1:0-916 GCF_011630105.1 Anneissia japonica
ATTCACCTTAGGGGCCTATTCTCAAAACACAATAGATATTTTTATAAATTCGGGCATATATGCCTAATGTCAAACGTCAAAACCTCTAAAAATAACTTATTTCACAAAATAACGAATAACAAAAGATATGGTATTGAGGCTTATTGAACAAAACTTAATTCTGATATATCGACGGTTCATGGACAATACAAACCACTTAGCCGCTCTACCGTCTGCTGAATGAGAACTGTCTGTTCTTGTCTGCAGGATCCCGCATTTACGCTGGATATTGTTTCCTCATTCTAAAGATTTTGAACTTAGCTAGGCTTTACTTGTCAATAACCTCACATATTTTCTATAATGCATTAACTCTGATACTTCAGCTAGGCTGATAGTGCTATATAGACTCTATATAGGATTATATATAGTTATATAT
Source organism: Anneissia japonica (assembly GCF_011630105.1). NCBI lineage: Eukaryota > Metazoa > Echinodermata > Crinoidea > Comatulida > Comatulidae > Anneissia > Anneissia japonica. The sequence continues at coordinate 416 of NW_022701330.1, forward strand.
TACATTTCAATTCAATTCAATTTCAATTTATTCACAATTCGATTGGCAGCAAAATAATAGCTGAGTTACATCAAATTTACAATTGATTACAATTTAAAAATGTTTACACCAAAAAGACCGGACAATAAAACCGATACAATTCAAAACACAATAAGAACGCTTTTGATTAAAATTATCAGCTAACAAGATATTACATGTAAAATATTGAAATATAATATAACGAATTTACGAATGAAGACACACAAGAGAAACTGGGGAAAAGAAAAAAAAGATGCCAGGACACAAATACAGCCAGATCACGCGCAGATCAAATTAACTAAAATATATTGCACACAGATCAAGAAAATTGTGATTAGTTAATTAACAAATTGAAAATTAGATAACAATAAACATAATTAAGAAATCAATATAATTTAAAATTCATTGCACAAGAATTAAGAATTAAGATAAACAGCCTGAAGAGATTGCAAGAAAGATTAAATTAAAATGAAATTCAGAGAA
>NW_022701331.1:0-1611 GCF_011630105.1 Anneissia japonica
TACCAATTATATGGTTTATATAATAATGGAATTTAAAAACTTTCTTTGACTGGGACTTGTTAACCCACCGAAGTCGTAGTGCAGCCCACCCCTGTTCGTGTATTGAACCGTGCATCAAGGGGAAATCTCCTGGATTTGATCTGAAGCGTGTTTCTGCGTTCTTAACGTGCACGTGAGTCGTGTTGTACACGGGAACAACGGCTTAAACGTCTCTTCCGATAGACGCTTCACTGAACCTGTAGCCCACCCCTATTGGTGTATTGAACCGTGTATCAAGGGGCAATCTCCTGGATTTGATCTGAAGAGTGTTTCTGCGTTCTTAACGTGCACGTGAGTCGTGTTGTACACGGGAACAACGGCTTAAACGTCTCTTTCGATAGACGCTTCACTGAACCTGAAGAGGAAGACTTAATTGAAGGGATAGGACCAAAGACACAGAGGCATTATGATTCATTTCATACACAATGAAATGAATCAGTGGGTTTTAACCAACTGTATTATGGTGCTCTCGTACATTATATAGATAATATTTATTGTATAATTATCAATAATTTCAAATTAGGCCTAGTAATAAATTATAATATTCCAATCATTAGTCTATAAAATCGATTACAATTCACTGTAAAACGCTATTAGATAGCATGACATTTAACAAATATAATTCGGTAACTAAGTACTTTATAGTACAGTAAGTCTTATTATTCACACTAGAAAATTCAGGTGGTGAGTCAAATTTGGGCAACTACAAATTAACACAAACTATTGTTTAGCAGTCTGTGCTTTCTCTTTTCTTTTGAGTTCATCATTGACGAAGCGTTATCTTTGGAAACTTTTGCAGAAATGTTGGATATAAAATTACAATGTTAGGTAAGATGGCCCCGATTCTAGGGAGAACGCAACGCATCGACGCGTGCACAACCGGTCGTTTTTAATGACGGTCTGTTGAGACTGCCATCAGCAGACGGGCGTCGCGTCTTCTAAGCGCTCACAGGGAGCAAAGTTGGACGCAGTGAGTGCCCGGCTTTTTAGAAACATTTTGTTATTTAGCCAGGTTCTGACTACTGTATGCTACGGCAGGAAACACATCAGAAACAAAATATATTTTAAATAGACACCAGAGGCAAGCGTCTCGCATGCATTGTTTATTATCCGAATGTTGAGGTGATGATGATATCTTGCTGTCGTAGCAGCAAGGGTAACAGGCTGAAGAAAGGAGAGACTTTGCAATGCCTCATGGCTTGCCACTACAGAGATTGACATTAATGAAATTGAAATGCTATGTGATAGGCATACGACTCGTTGCGTAATTTAATAAAGAGTATCAGGTAGTTCAACCTCAAATTGTTTAAAAAATGAGTTAATCTTTTATGATTGCCGGTGCAACATATGTGAATTGAATAACTCATTATGTCAACGATTTACCGTCAATTTCAAGCAATCACGACACTACCACAAAACGTACAAAACAATTGACAGGCTGTGAATGATAATGATAGTTGCTAAATGTAGGCCTATACTTGATTAGTGTTTTCTGTTTCCTGTCTTGTGTACCATTCTGTAAGTGGCGGATTTGTGTCTGCTGTTGATTTGGTTAATAAATAAATAAATAAA
>NW_022701332.1:0-541 GCF_011630105.1 Anneissia japonica
TAAGCAAGAATTGAATCAAGAAATAAAAAATAGCCCTCAATTATAAAATTCAGGGAAAAAAAAAAAATTTGTAAAATACCTTGTAGCAAAAATTTAATTAATAAATCAACATAAAGAATATGCATATTTGAGAACTAAAATAAATTAGTTTTTAGCTCCTATGAGTAGCTCTGGGAGTAGGTCTAAGTATTTTTTAAAATTATTAATATTATTAGATACTATTACTATATTTGGGGCCAATTATTAATATTATTATTAATGGCTCTGATGGGACGCTCTAAAACATTGATTCGGCACCGGTTTTGAACGACGAACTTGCAGGGAATGTTATAAACAATTTTCGCGAAATTTGAAATAAAAATTTCCAATAACGTGGCGAATACCAACTATGGGGACTTTCAGAGGCCTGGCATTCCGCGGTACGTATTACTGTCATGGATAACATCAACAATAAATCTAAATTGCTAACAAGCACAAACATTTTAAAACGGAAAAACAGTACAGTAAAATGTACAATAGTCAGCGAATTTGTCAAACAAGC
>NW_022701333.1:0-713 GCF_011630105.1 Anneissia japonica
CACTCTCTTAACATAGTGTCCAAAAATCAAAAGCCACTTTTTGAGCTCAACATGCCAAACCTGACATTATAAGGCCCTTTTGTTGCTTGCTAAAATAACATGACCCTTAATAGGGTATGACTACGATTATCTTCTCTTATGTACTTATGTATTTATTGCCTTGGGAAGACATGGGATAATACAGTAAGTTGATTGTGCATCCAGAGGTGACGAAACTAGGGATGCTGTGTTATGGAGAGTAATGTGTGACCGGTGGTCTGCATCAGTTGGTTGTTACCATGCGCCTAGTCGCCTTTCAAAAATGTAATATTGCGTGGCCATATATATCTTTGCGTGATCAAAACTATAGGATTAAGAGTCCACTAGCATGGTGTTTGGGATGTTATGTGGTGTAGTAGCATTGGGGTTAAAGCAATGCAATCTATAATTATTAATTGTACAGTAGTTACTGTGCACTGTGGATTAAAAATATTTTAAATATTGATTTCTATACAGCAAAGGAGTCACTTGGACACAGAAGCATTTCAGTCTATGACAGTGGAAAAAATCCTGGTGATGTCTACTGGAACAAGGTAGCTAATCAAGTTAAAAAGTGTTTTCAAGAAGGGGAATGACAACTACCTACGTCAGAAAGAATTAGCTGGTCCTATATTGTTGATGACTCAACGTATGAAGATTTGTATTTAAAATTTGTTAGTAGCTCTCAATCAACA
>NW_022701334.1:0-1105 GCF_011630105.1 Anneissia japonica
GTACCATCTGCTTTAAGAGACTTCAAAATCCAAAATCCCTCAACTGCCTCCATAGTTTCTGTTTGACATGCCTGGAAGACTGGGTTAAGGAGAAGGCTAAGCTAACTTGCCCAACTTGCTCAAAATTATTTCCAATTCCGGAGGGTGGGCTTGAGAAGCTTCCACCAAATACCTTTCTAAATAATTTATTAGAAACTATCGAACGATTTTCAGTGAGAGATCAGATGAAATGTAGTGTTTGTGAAAAGGATGAACAGGTAAAATACTACTGCCAGGATTGCAGACAGTACTTGTGCTCTACTTGTAGCGACTATCATAAGAAGTTTAAACTCTTTGCAAATCACAAAATACATTTAATGGAGGATGTGCAATCAATGAGCCCCTCTCAGATGACTTTGTTACATCCGCCTCTGTGTTCACATCACAGTAAACCTTTGGAATTCTACTGCACAGATTGTAAAACTCCAATCTGTGTGAACTGTACAATTGTGGACCACAATGCATGGGATGGAAAACACAAATCAATCAACATTTCAGACGCATTCCAAACATTTAAAGAAACTTCAGCCACCTTGAAAAAATCTGCCCAACACTTTGTTAACAAATTAGAAGATGGTCTCAAAGCTGTTATTCAGAATGCTACAAAAGTAGACCAATGTAAAGACACATGTTTGAGAGACATAGACAATCACGTTGAAGAAATATTCAAAAAAGTAAAGGAGAATAGAGACAAAATGAAAAACGAAGTAGAGACAATTTACAAAAGAAAAAAGAAGGTAAATGATGTACAAATGGATGAATTTAAAGCAATATTATCCGATATAAAAACAAAACTGTCTTTTCTTAACCAATTATTGAAGAGTGATGAAGGCACTGCAATGCAGTCAAGTGAAACAGTAGTTACAGCACTCAGGGACAGAATCAATGAATTACCAAAAACAGAGCCAGATGATAATGGAGAAATTTACTACTTCATAAACAAACAGCAAATGACTTCATTAAGACAATGTGCTATAGGGACTGTAAAAGATTTGAGGGCCGCAGACTGTTTAACATTAAAAGGAGAGGAATCTGTGAGCAAAGATCAGACAATTATTGTCAAAAT
>NW_022701335.1:0-1031 GCF_011630105.1 Anneissia japonica
AATCCAACATTACCAACAAGCGTTAGAATTATAATTACAACAATCATCTTATAGCAGCCTGAGTACCAATACTGATTAGGAATAAATCAACTTAAGCTCATAATTATGATCCTGGTCAGAGCCTAATCGCACGTTTCCCGTTCATAGTGTAGTAGGCCTAGTAATACCTACACACAACGCACATCGGCCTCACCGTGCATGACAGTAATACCTAGCTAGGTCTAGGCCTATGAATGGAGAGATGCTCCTACCTCTTGTTATTCTAAACCAATTATCATCACTGCCCTACAAATTACTCTTATAAACTTACATTTAATCCGTTGGTTAGGATTATAACCAATAACTTTAGAAACGGTCGAATACACAATCCTCCTAGCAACACGATCATTAGCGTCGTTCTGACAACTGGGCATTTTGCTGTGCGCCACCTATTTTCAACTCTACAGAAACGCAACCGTTTCTACAATATTAATATCAATTATTACTAACGTCATCATCATCATTGTTATTATTATTATTATTATTATTATTATTATTATTACTATTACTATTAGTAGTAGTATTATTAAACAAACATTTAAAGAAACTTACAAAAGGATAAAACGAAATTGAACCACAGTATCGCATTTCTATCTTAAAAGACCTGGCCTGAGATTTATGGATTTAAGATTTTTTTAAATCACGCTTAGGCTTATGTGTTCTATTATGCCTATGTATAACGTGTACTGATGCACATTTACATGTTTAGAAGTATTTATTTTAAGTGATCCCAGGAAAGAATTTGTATTGGCTCAAGAATAAGCTTTAAAATTTTAACACTGTGTACAAAGGTGGGGAGCCGCGGCTCCCACGGCTCCCCGGGCCCCCCCCCCCCTGGATACGTCCCTGCTACCACACATCATACAATTTTCATGCGACCTATCATAAAGTTTCCATGGGAACCATTGTAAGAATTTCTATGATGCTCATCCATTACAATTTGTTTTGTGTTCCAAAAATCCGGCCCGAAATCGCCAAACGGTGAGAAATCG
>NW_022701336.1:0-978 GCF_011630105.1 Anneissia japonica
ACGCCACCTCCCCGGCAGCCAAAAAAAAAAAAAAAAAAATACTAACCAAGTGTGAAATTTCAGAATTTCGGATTAAAATGGCCGAAATTCTGAGGTTTTCAGGGGAATCATCACCTTGGACCTTTTACGGTAAGGAATCACCCCAAAACCTTCGCTCGAGCATGTCGTTCCGTCTCCTTACGATCATATGTCTTCGATTGCCACTCGCGCCACCCCCGCAAATGAGTTATGATCCGCCCTTGATATTTTGAGTGTTAACAATGAAACATATCCATCGGACATTATAAAGCGACGAGAAGGCATTTGAAACTCTTTAATAGATTTGGCTTAGTAATTTTTCAATATAATCAGAAACATAACGATGCTTTTTTAACAAACATTATTATTTATCAATCAATCAATCAATCAACTAATCAAATTCTTTATATATCAGTTCCATATAAAAATTAACAAATAACAGAGCAATGATTATAAAATAATTAAAATATGAATATTAAAATAAATGTAAAGAAGAGAAAATGGGAGGCCCATCAAACCATGTATTTTTATTTTGATAAATGTAAGAAGAGGTAACCTAAAAACAAAATTAAGAAGAAGAAATTGAAAAAGAAATAAAGCTAACCTAACAAACAAAAGATTAAAATTAAAATTCAACAGGGGCAGGGCAGTGTGGGATTCCATTGTCCAGGACAAGCAAGTTCTCTATCAAGTTGTAACAGAGGCAGAAAGATTTGAATATATAAATATTATCAGGCTCACTTTGGTAGAAGCCCGAAGCAGAGAGAATTAACTGTTACAGACCTCGGATTCATATATTTACTAACGCCATAATTACTTTTTCTTACAACCTAGAAAATTCCTCTATATTCGTTAAACAAAACATACAGTTCTGAATTTGTATGGTATTATCCACCGCAGTCCCCGGTATTTTTGGGTTGAAACTGAATTACTTGTAAAGAGCAGTGGCGTATTTAGAAG
>NW_022701337.1:0-1079 GCF_011630105.1 Anneissia japonica
TTTAATTTGAAATATATATATATTCTTCTTTATAACAAATTAGATTTAATTTGGAAAAGGAACATTAATATAGTCCGTAAATTGTCCTAGTTATAGGCCTATATGGCCTGACATGTGTATTTGGCTCAACCATCCCCAGTTTTAACTAAGAGACGGAATTGTATGAATGCTTACTTGTTAGAAAAATCAAACACACGGAGGTATCCTTAACAACACACAGCGCCGAACAACTTTTAATTGAAATGTAGCAATCCCCTGCCACTGCCGGACCGATGGGAAATTTTTGCAGGAAGCAATAAAATCAGTTTAAGCATTAGATGTATTGGTTTCATTGGTATGTATATGTGATACGAATGTGACAGACACGTCTGAGAACACAGCGGTGAATACCAGGCCAAACCGTTGGAATATCCACTCGCGTGCCTTCATACAATTAGAACTAATTCGAACAAGTACAATATGTATCAAGTGTTGTGTCCCGATGCGAACGCTTGGAGTAAAAGCTAATCAAGTTGGGAGAAAAAGCAACGGTTGCGCACTATCATTTTTATGAATCGAGAAAGCATCATAGTGGTTTGCTTCAGGGGATGTCAGTTACTTGTCATTTCCAATCCTCCCTCAAGTAACATTAGTCTGATTATCTGCATCAATGCTGGTTTGCAAAGTATGCGCAGACAACGCAGACCTCAGCCAATTAAGATTCAAACGTACAATTATATTATAGGTCTTGTGATGACATGAAATTGTCTAGCATTTGTCCTGTCAATGTTGCATAGTTTATCAGCAAACAATTGTCTGTAAAATTATACCAAATGTGGCGAAAAAAAAATAAGGGTCTCTAAGTTATAACGGAAGTGGCGCAAAAATAGAATTAGCTGCTGGCGCGAGATTTCTTTTCAAATGGTTTGCCAACTTACTTAAAAAAAACCCCGCCGTTTGGTCACAGTGATCGTTCTAAAGGCAGTTCTACTGTCCATTATTCTATTCAAATTTATTATTATCAGAAGGTTAATTACCATGTAGCAAAAGTTGATTCTGTAAGGATAACCTGTAAGATATTATGCAAACTGTATTGTACA
>NW_022701338.1:0-941 GCF_011630105.1 Anneissia japonica
GTAACTACCGTGTGATTGTATTTTTACGGTATTTTTTATATAATAATACGATAGATTGGTGTTTTATTGTAAATTTCCGGTATCATATCGTTTTTCTACAGGTTAAAAATCGTCCGTGTATTTTCGACGGAATTTATGTAAATATACGGCGAATTCGTAAATTCAATGTGTTTGGCGGTTAAATTACGTCGTCATATTACTGTTTTCCGTAATTTAACAGGTCAAAATCAACATTTACGTTAATTAACGTTGGAGTTCGTAATGTTCATTTATAAACTGGCGTAATTTTACAGTAAAAAATATTGTAACAAGTACTATGAATTTTAACGGTATTTTTAAGCCAGGACCCAATAGTATTTTGTTACGTTTCTTCACAGAGTGGGGTTCGTCAACCCCTTGAACCCCCCTGGATCCGCCATTGCTTACCATTGACACCAATCATGACCATGTTTTATGCGGTGCGTCAACCATCTTGCAATTCAAAATGGCGGCCGATGACTTTGGGAAAAAATGGCACCTAACTTTTTTGAATTCAGCGCAGTAAAAATGATAAAATTAGTCAATAAAATCTATTTTTGCTCAAAAATCTATCTGGATTACATAGAAAACTAGCTTATATACTCGTTCTTATTCTATGTACATTTTAAGTAAGTACCGTATATTTTGCGATTACTTTTAAACAAATAAACACCTATTTTTAAATTATGTTCCATTCTGGCTTGAGTGACATTAGTTTTTATATGTCTAGTTTGTTGCCTGTCTAGAAATTATGAGTTTAGACACCAAAATCATATCTGTAGCTTATTCAGTTTCAATTTTATGCACACTTTAGATAAATTTGGCGGCCATTTTGAAAAATGGCCGCCATTTGTATACAAGGAGTAAAATCAAGTGTCAACAGGGCTTAGGGTGACCAGAAGGGATTCATTAGGATATCTGGC
>NW_022701339.1:0-866 GCF_011630105.1 Anneissia japonica
TTAGTGTATACAATATAAGATGTAGCATTGTACTCTTTTAATTATTCATGTATGTTATTTACCTGATGATGATCTGCTAAGTGCAATAGGGTGGCATACCCTTATGACATGTTTAAACCATGCATTATAGTCAATGTTATACGTATCATAATTATGCAGTTCAGTTATTGTTTTATGTATTTAAATTAGTCGTTTTAATAAGGCTACATTCAGTTTAACATTATCTTCAGAACCCGCTTAAGGAGTGATGTAGAAAAAAAAAATGACGTGGATGAAGATTACACATTTGTTTTTGTTTGTTTGTTTGTTTAATTTATTTCTCCACACACATGAACAGATGAACATACATAACAAAAGCTTAATAGTAAAACCAACTAAGAATAAAATAGTACATTACACAATAAGTGTGTGGAAGGAGGTCAAAATAAGTTTAGAATTGAAACTTTAAGCTGTGGCCACCAGATTTAATGTCGATTATATTCTAATTATTTATTAGTTCATTTGACAAACAGTAAAAGCTCGCATTTATAAAATGCGGTCGATTAATCGACTGACACGTATCTATCGATCAAATTCAGATAAATCCAACAAATCAAATTCGACTCCTCAGGATTTGAGCCCAAGACCACCGACATACCATGTAAATGCACAAACCGACTGAGTTAGGGGGTCCAGTAGAATTGGAGCCATACCACATCAACGTAACGATGATATAATACGAAATAAGAGAAAAATCATATTGAACCTCTTTTGATTTGAACAATGGACCTCCGTCCGTCACGCGTTGTAGACACTCTGATCGACTGCGTTATGGGGTCCAATAGAATTGCAACCATACCCCCATCAACGTAACGGTGATTTAATAG
>NW_022701340.1:0-777 GCF_011630105.1 Anneissia japonica
GGAAAGGGCATAGCATGCAGCAAGTACATGTAGGCATAAGCCGACAGTGGGTACCGGATCTTAAGACTCAAAAATGAGTCCGACACCAGATCTCTACCACTTTCGAATCGATATGCAAATCCGGTACAGGATATTTAAACCAGAATGACATGAGATCCAGTACTGGATCTTTAGCCACAGCATTTTTAATAAAACATTTGACACAGTGTAAGAGTAAGTGTGAGTTTATCAACACATAGTACTACTACTAGCTAGTTTGCATATTGTTGGTCACCTGATAAAATTGAGGTTATTGATAAATTATGGTGATGTGTATACTATTAATTTCAGGAAGCTAAAGATGCACTTCTTCAAAGAAATCAAGAAGAACGAAAGAGACGAGAGGTAAGATTATATTGGTTTTTTTAAATAAAATAAAGGTACTACTGTACTAACATAACATCCTCGTCATCCATCGACTGCGGTTGAGATAGAAGACACTCAGATACTCCACATCGTTCTATCAGCCATTACTAGCGCAAGATCCTCCGGTCTAATAGATAAGTATAGTGGTCTACACCCTCTCCTTGAACATAGCATGTTTACACATTAGTTAGAAGTCATACGTGAGTTTATGTAAATTAGAAATTAAAGTTTTGTTAATCATACATTAATCATTTATAATAACTTAATAAATAATTACCTGTATGCTCATCTTAACAAGATTGATGTAGTGCACTCAATAATTTGACGTCGCAAATGATTTTGTCAGAGGATTGGCCAACCAACTGCCAAGCC
>NW_022701341.1:0-543 GCF_011630105.1 Anneissia japonica
TGTTGTGTAATAATAAACTATAGTTTTAAATTGTGAAACTTGTACATAAGGTATGCAGCTGTATAAAGTCGTAAATGAAAAAATAAATGTGAACTGGCTTGCTATACAATACCTTGTACTGCTGTAAATATGTGTATGAGAGGTAAAGGTGAACTCTGCGGGTATAAATCAGATATTTATCTTCGTATTTATTCCTTATTAGATGTAGGCCAAATCGTTGGTTTTGGTATGAACGAGCTACTTTGAAAGCAAAGGTGATGAAAAAAGCTTCCTAAATTATGCCAGAGAGTTTCTACTAGTATTCATAGATTAAGTGAGTGCGACTTGAGATCACTGTACATTCTTTGTATAAGAGACAGAGATCACTGTACATTGTTTTGGCCTAGTATAACGGAAATTCCCTATTGTGTCCAACCTGTGCCGGTATTCCATTTGTCTTGACAGTGTAAAAATTATATAATACCTTATACTGCCACATCAGATAAAAAAAAAACCACTGGTGTAAACATGGGTGTGACACAGGATAAACATTGACAAAAATAA
>NW_022701342.1:0-847 GCF_011630105.1 Anneissia japonica
GAAAGTGTGTACCGGTGAATTAACTGGTAAATCGCACGGATATTTTTTCGCTCGAACGGGCCCTTTTTGAATAGTGCGTACTGTATGTGTCATTAAGCACAGCTGCACATGAGACCAACAGCTTAGCATGTACAGTAGAAGTGGAGTATCCCACCTAAGAACTCAAGTAATACAGCATTGGCAGGACTTGAACTTAGTCTGTCTTGCACCTAAGCACAATCCTTTACCAGTGCAGTGTCCCAGACAGACCCTCTTCAGACTCAAACCCTGCTCTATCGATAGGAAGTATAATTCACTGTAAAATTTCAGCAATAACAAAATACATTGTCGTAAACACACAAATGTGTCAGAAAGTGAAAGGGTCATTCTTACCAAGTAAAAATTTACACAAGTTAGTCAATTACATGTGATTTTTCATAAACTATTTTGACATATTTATAAAACCAATGCAGTCAAGAGTGCCCCAAGAAAACATCCCGGCATTTTACAGCCAGGATTTGAACCCAAGACCTCTATATTAGAAGGCGTGTACTGTACGTCCAATTTACTTGCAGGTCCACTGCTGCTATTTTATATTGGCATCGGTGTAAATGTTTTATTTTTTAGTATTATTACACCAAATTTGTTTACATTGTATTTTGGAGTACAGTATTAATTAAATTACAATGTTTTTTTTTCAAAGTTGAGATAAAACAAAATAATATGTTAAAATTCTGATCTAACATTGCAAATTTTTTTTTTTTTTTTTTCACAGTATTCCTTTTTATTATGAGGCAAAGATTTTATTTATATTCTGGTTAATTTCTCCTTGGACTAAGGGTGCTACATACATGTATAGAAAGTTCAT
>NW_022701343.1:0-1369 GCF_011630105.1 Anneissia japonica
GTCCCTTTATTTTTCATTTTGATGACGTCATCATGGTAAAAAAGAATGCTTTTTTGGAGCCTTCTTTTATCTTTTTTTCTTAAAAGATTAAACATTTTTAAAATAGAGGGTGGCAGACTGTATTTCGATGCTATCGGACCGATACTCTAAAAGAAAAATTTGTGTGGCATTACCAACCAACAGGGGGTTTTAAATTAAACTTGACAAGGATTAAATTCATGTGCCATTACCGTCCTCGGGCACGTCGTATAAGGTATTCGTACTTGTGCGTTAAAATTTTTAAATTGTTAATATCGCTTTTTAGATAATTTAAAGCACGTTTCAGGTCATTTTCAGTATTCCTAAACTTTCCATAATTTACGCTCCGTACGCTCATTTCCATGCCTACAGCATGTACTGAAGCTGGAAATTACGTTTCGGTTACATGTTTTGGGTTTGTGACACTGTATTTAATATCATTTCTGTGCGCATGCACGTTAAGACGTATGTGTACACATTCGTAAGTCTTTAAAATGCTCAAAATTACTCTTTTTAAAAACTAAATAGAGCATGTTTTAGCATATAATACTTTTCAATCAGAACCGCGCGTGCTTTGTGAGGGTCAAAGTACGGCGGATCACCAAACTCGTCCTCAGTGACGAGTTCAAATCCAGTTTTTATTTGAAATCATCAATATTTGCAGTGGTCGGGTTCACTTAACATGCTATAAAAAAGTCTTGCCTAATGGATAATAACAATTTTCTTTTCTTCGTCAGCTAACTACACAGACCACCCTGGAGGTGTGGATAGCTCTGATTTTGAACTACTTAAAGTCCTTGGTACAGGAGGTAAGGAACTAAAGTTATGGAAAGGGAATATAATACAGTGTAACATTTTAAGCACTTTTGTTATAGTTATTTTTATTTTCATTATTATTGTTGTTATTGTACTTTTTCTATTCCATTTTGTAGCATATGGAAAAGTTTTCCTGGTACGCAAGGTAACTGGACATGACAGTGGCCAACTGTTTGCTATGAAAGTTCTAAAGAAGGCCAGCATTGTCCAGAAAGCCAAAACTGCAGAACATACAATGACTGAACGTCAGGTATTAGAAGCAGTCAGAAGATGTCCTTTCCTAGTGACACTACACTATGCATTTCAAACAGATTCCAAGCTTCATCTTATTCTTGGTAAGACAAAACAAAAGTACTTTTTGTTTGTTAACATCTGATGTGGCTAAAAAAAATGTATAGCTTTTCAAAAGATATACCGTTTGCTGAATTTTGCAATCAATTTTTCCAAAGCTTTTTTTTCTGGAAATGACAGAGGGGCCATCTTGTTTAGCTCTTTCATACAGCTGGTTTTGACATTGAGAGTAGGCTGATTTCTA
>NW_022701344.1:0-2230 GCF_011630105.1 Anneissia japonica
CTTGAATAGCCCGATTTGCGTCTTCGACTGCCATTTCAAACTGTATGTTTCCTATCAAATCATCTGGGAATAACATGTCCATTATATCATCTAAAAATATGTCTGTAATAGGATCCATCTTAATTTCGTCTGGTTGTATAATACTGCCCCACCATGACAAAAGTAAGTAACTGATGTTTGCATAGGCCGGTGTTTAAACATAGACAGACGACAAGTTTGTTTTGCTTGTAATTCTAGATTACAGACAGTGAACTTAGCTATCTTCCAATTATACTGATATTTGCATAGGCCTGTGTTTAAACATAGACAGACGACAAGTTTGTGGTGCTTGTGATTCTAGATTACAGACAGTGAACTTAGCTATCTTCCAATTATGCATTCAAGGTTTGCCATTCTAACTTTGCAACAGACTTTGTTATCTTCAGGTCATGAATACAATGCAACAGGTTCTGAAGAAGAAACTGATGTAAGTTTATATTCAATTATGTTCTAGGATTATTGTTAATAAATAAGATTAAATTAGTACTCTCATTTAGTACATAATCATCATTATTAGCAGTTTATAAATGCTGTTGACCAGTATGATATAATCAGGGACCTGATACTGTATAATAATTGCAGTATATTATGTCACTGTAATGATTATTTACAATATTCACCCCTTATATATGAATTACCTTTAATTTATATGTTTATATTTTCTATTTTATTATATGTTGTATAGCATGTATTGGTATTCTATTTAAATTAACGTTTGATTCATTTCTACCTCTACCAGAACCGAAAATAGTAACGCACAGAATGCAAGGTTAAAATCTCACCTGATCAGTTTATTTCCACTCTCCTATTTACGCAGCTGTGGGCTTGCTGCTGATTGGTTGCTTAAAGTTCTTAGGTCCGCATTTTAGCGATCGATTTAAAATCTTTCTTTTTTGTTTTCTTCTAATGGTTTCTTGACGTCTTTTTCAAGTTTGTGGATCGTATTTACATTTTTGTCTCTTTGTTTTTGTCTTAATTTTATTTTTGCATATAATTATTGAATTTAGCGGTTTTTTTGTTTTGTTTCTAAGAGCTATTTTTTTGACACTTTAAATAATTGCACAACACAGACAACGTAATTAGACCACCACTGTGTAGGCGCAGCATTTATTAGTTAAATCAATATAACTTAATCGAACTTTTTTTTTGTTCTTTCAGATACGTGTAGAACCATCAGCAACCTGTCCGATGCTGTAGTGTATCCAACCTCGTTAATTAGAATACGTCTTGCAGCATTCCCATATTTCCACTAGAAAAATTTCGGTGGAATTGAACTCTATAGAGATAAATGATTTTTTTTCTCTCTCTTTGTTTTATAGATATTATTATTGAATTTAGCAAATTTGTTTTTTTCTTTGTTTTTAACAGTTATTTTACTTGATTTTTTTCGGTTGACTCATAAAATGATTTACAACGTAATTCAAACATCACTGCGGTGGCGCAGCATTTATTCGTTAAATCAATAGAAATTAATCAAATATTATATTTTTTTGTTCTTGCAGATACATGTCGAACCATCTTCGAACAGTCTACAGATTTCCATTCGCCATTGCATGTTTTCTGAAAAGCATTATTTAACATAAATAATAACGAGTCAAGCCCTTACCCTCAATTGGCACATTTCTTCCTTCGCTTTGGTTTTCTGTATGCGTATAAAAAAATAAACGCATTCTTTGTCCAAATTATCTCCGGGTCTAGGCCGCTTATTCAACCAACGACACTCTCTATCTTTATCACTTTGCCATTTCGTCTCAAAGTAAAGAGACTATCGAAAACAAAATATTTTTTTGTAATTTATTTTTTTTATTGGTATATCATATGCAATCGTAATTCAACAACCGTTCGTTCCAGTACTTGAGATACGCCTTGTCCTGCACTTTGCTGTTTTCAGCAAATCTCTTTTTGCTGTACATTCTGTGAAGACTGTCGTTTTTTCACCTGTCACAATCCACTGTTTTTTTTTATACAGCGGTATAATACTCATGCTGTTCCATCCTCCTTTACCACAAAACCCGACTTATCCACGATAACTCGGGATTTCAAACCAGGGTCTCTTATCATAGCTAATTACACTCTAATTACCAGGAAGGCCAGACCGCGGTACATGAAGGGTTATCGCGGCTGGGAAAGTCATTATCTCAGAAGGGTGCTGCCATAGCAATAAACAATCAATTCATACTGAGTTTACTAT
>NW_022701344.1:2435-4066 GCF_011630105.1 Anneissia japonica
GTTATAGGCCTATTACTAGGCCTAGCCTAGGCCGACTTGGTATAGGCGTCGTAACGACGACATGAAGTTTCTGAAAAAGGCGGATGAATATATTGGTTTGAACTTGATTCACTTTGAATCCGTTATTAGTAATATTTTTTATTGATGAAAATTAGTGTGTAAAATATTTAAAAACTATTTTAAATATACGAATCGTTTAATATTTAATTGTTTGTTGTAAATAAAAATAATACAACGGTGATTGGGAACTATTTTTCCAGCGTAATGACAGTAAAACACCAGCAGTAAATAATAAAAGAGCGCTTGGTTTGATCGTCAAGATAATTCCTGTCATAGTTGTAAATTTTTAAACAGTGGTTGACATACTGAGAGATGGATTGCTAAATTAAAAAAACAATGGCAGGAATCTTCGATGTTGGCAACCGTGTACAGGCAGTTGATAGTGTAGGGAGATGGGAAAATGCCCGAGTTTTAAAAAAAAATTGCAGTTTGTTGACAGTCGCATTCATTGGATGGGGATCGCAGTGGAACCGCGATGTAAATGACGAAGAAGTTCGGTCCCCAGTACCTCCGCTGGAACAACAGTTTAGGCGTAAGTAATGACTGTGTTTCGTTCTAGAAACCCTATAGCCTAATTATTATTATTATAATTATTACTACTACTACTAGCAATATAATTATGATTATTATTATTTCTGAACCATTGATTGACCTAGTGTAGACAAGATAGGCTAAACGCTCTCAATTACTCTCCAACAAAATCTATCTTGGCTAGGCTACAGCCTGGCCCTAGGAAGGAAGAATCTCCGTCGCTTTTTTTTTTTCAAATAAGAGGCCTAGCATAGGCCTAGATCGCTTTTATATAGGATTGGGCCTAGAATAACTTAAAGGTAACATATGCTGACAAGTAAATTATATTCGCTAGTTAGTTTAGGGCATAGGCCTAGCCTAGGCTAGCGTAGGCCTAGTTATTCGTTCCGAGTAATAAATGGGCTATTTCCTAGAGTCACCTTTCATAGGCCGGTCTAGGGTAGGCGAGGCGAGGCCTAGGCTAGTTACAGTAAAGTTCGCATGTCGAGTCGTGAACCATCTTCTGTCGATAGTCCTCTAGAAACAACTTTTAATTTTAGGCTACTTGATATTAAATAATTTAATTGCAGTTGTGGTAGAAATCCTTGTATTTAAATTAATTTCTTGTAAATGTCTTGACATAAGTGCAATGCCAATAATTAGTGTTGTAATGATTGGTGTTAGCATCTAACACCAATCCTAATTTTCTATCAAATTAAAATACTTTAATCAATACTGTAAATTCATTTGTATATTATGTACAGTATTTCACTATACAAATTTGTAAGATGCAGATTACTTCATACCACAGATTTTGTATATGATAATTGTCTATAACTTTAGGCCTACCAACTATTTTCGGTTTACTTGTAAAATATTGTAAGATGCATAATACAATTTTTATATACATTTTTTTTACACTTTGTTGTAGAGGGCTCAGCGGTAGGTTGCCGTCGAAAAACTGTAAAACCTACTGTACAACAACGCGAAGCGTTAAAACATCTGACATCAGATGATGAAGTGGTGGTGGATGGGGAAAACCTCAAGGTTCACCAAGTTGA
>NW_022701345.1:0-1018 GCF_011630105.1 Anneissia japonica
AAGCATAACGTATAATGAAATATTAATAAAGCAATTGTTGCTTTATTATACTAAAGCAAACATTGGCATTTATGAAGAATCTCTGCTCCCCAAAACCCACACTCCTTTTTCGTACCAGACTTGCAGGGCAAATCCAGAATTTTTCATGTTCAAGTATTTGTTAATAACATTTCATGTTCAAGCATCATAATAACATTTATTTATAATCATCAAATCAATCATTTGAACTTAATTAAACTAAACTTAAACCAAATGTGATAATAATTTTTTTTGTTTTGGTACATTTGCATTTGTTTTTTGGGTTTCTTCTCTGTTGTTGTTAAGCGCCTCGAGGTTGTGTCAACGTGAGGCGCTATGTAAATCCAAAATTATTATATTATAATTATTTATTATTATTATTTACTCAAAAATCAAGTTCACAGCAAGTAGCTGAATTGCAATGATTTTCACATTAACAATAATAAAATATGTATATGATTATAAATAATTACATAAAAATCAAAAGAGATATACCAATAGAATTATAATTTTCAGAATTTTCAGTTTAATATAAAAATCATTATTACAAACATGAAAAATTTGTACACATTAAGTCTATTTCGTGAATACTTACCTCGATAAACCGACTAATTGCCATTGTTCCCAAAATGTTTACAACAGGACAAGACTAAAAAGCATGAAGATATTTTAATGAATTTAATATTGGAAAAAAGTGGAGGGATACAAAATATCAGAATAAATAATTGGGGAGCGCTAAAGCAGTGGCATAATCAAGGGGCTGGAGGTCCTATGAAAACATATTTTATTCTAATTTGTTTTTATAAGATGTAAAAAAAAATAGTTTGTGTTACAGAAGCAAGTAGGGGAGAAAAACTACACATTCAATATTAATAATATATTTATTTGGACTTGCACTTTTACATCATTGGCACACTTCGAAAAACAAAGGTGCATCATACATCAAAGAACAGGAACAGCTATAATTTAAAACTCAAAACAGCTTAAATTAATTCCTTCC
>NW_022701346.1:0-12079 GCF_011630105.1 Anneissia japonica
TACTGACGTACTTAGCTATGGATTTTCCAATCTTAATCCCATGAATAAATTATCTTACTGGAAAAGTAAATGGGCCTAATAAATTAAAATCACAAATTCTACAACATGAGTGCTGAAGTTTTATTGTTTCACTGCTTTGAAACAAATTGCTGTCTAAATTCCAGAAGAAAAAAAAGGTAATGGAAATGAAATGATAATATTTAGTATTTAAATAATATTTAATTTAATTTAATAAATTAAACTTTCAATAGAATAATATGAATATAGGCCTATTAAGTACAGGTTATTCAGTGCCCTATTGCCCAGCGATGGTCTCACAACAGATACATAGGCATAAATTGACGTAAATAAGGTCCACGCTCAGACTGCTGTGGGTTGCTTGACAGACTATTGAAGAGGCCTCTTCTTGGTCCGACCTTGCCCAAGCTTAGTGGGGCCTAGACGCATTCGGCCTAGACCTACGGTCGTTGATACTAGTTAGAACCAAGCGGCTCGAAATGGAGTCGATTGTCTCATGTGCTCGATCGTCCGTCTCCAGGCCAAAAAAATATCTAAGCCTCGGCCTGCTCGCTAACTTCACATGGTCACACGGTGTATGTTTGATGTTCTTTAGTTAGTCGGTATAATTATGCTATACAAGCCACGCCCTACTAGGCTGAACCCGTTGTATTTACCAACTACCGAATTTTAATGTCTCTGTGAAACATTATTTTTCCGTCAAAACTTAAATACTATAGAATTATAAACATGGAATATTGTTGGAAATGTATATACTCCATGGCAGAGACCTACATTTATTCCCCAAAGTAAGCTTAAATTTACATCAGTATGCCAAAAGTGAAGTTCTTGGTAAATATGACGAAAGGAAGTTTCTTAGAAGGCCAGCTAAAAAAAAACTGAACCGCCACCCCCCCCCCCTTAAAAAAAACACCAAAAAAAACTAGAAAAAGCAAGGGAAAATTTTTATAATAATAATATCATATCTCCGCACAACACCAATCTCTATTTATAAAATAATTTCTCAAACATCTGTTCCTACTTTCCAACTACCAACAACAATCTACTTTATAAAAAAATACACTAACATAAAAGTTTCAATTAGATGAGTTTTTGGGATATCTGATCTTCGACGTTTTGCTTTGAATTGTTCAAATATCGACACCAAAATAATCACTTCATTTTTCCGAACGTCTTTCATTGAATCAGTTATGTTGGCTTAAATGTTTGGCTTTCATACCTTGAAATATCAGGTCTGGGACGTTTTCATTTAAATGGTCTTTATATTTCACTCTACTTCGAATGGTCACCAAAATTAAATTAATGGTTCATCAAAACATAACAAACTATTGTGGAAAGGGAAATTTAGATCCATTGAGTATTGTTAGAGATATTTAGGTCTGGGACCTTAGAATTTTAAATGAGTCTCAAATTCACACCCGAATTTAGATCGTCACCAACACTTCATAATTTCTATTTTTTAACTTGTTTAAACTTTCAGGAAAGTTTCATTTATATTAGTTGATTAGTTTTTGAAATATCTAGTATGGGACGTTTTTCTTTAAATGGGTGTCATAGCAACCCTACACCGGATTGGCAACAGAAGTAAATCACCTCATCCTTTAGTTATACCTAACAATCCCTGTAACTGGTATTTAAATCGGTGCAGCTGTTTTTGAGATATTTTGAACACAAAAAAGATGCAGGACTTTTAAATGACCCTCAAGTTCACCCTCTAATTTGGATCATGACCTACACTTAATAATGTTTTTCTTGTAACTTGGTTAAACTTTTACAAAGGTTTTATTTATATCATGAACAAACATGCTTGAATCTGCTTTCATCGCCAAAAATGACTATGCTGCAAGCAAAAGAAAGGAACTGACAGAGAGTGGAGGACAAAAAATGCAGAAAAGAAAGAAAAAAAAAATCAGATTTTGTAAGTTAAAATGAGCCTTGTTTCTGGTCTTAAATCCACCAAGAAATTTTAAACTTTCGGTGATTCTATGTGTAAATAGTATATTAAAAATTAAAAAAAAAAAAAACATAAAATGGAAAGAAATAAAAATCCTCTACATCTAATTTCAATCAACGTAAGAGGTCTGAAAAACAGCTATAAGATGAGAAAGTTTTGTAATAGTTTTGATGAGCAAAATGTAAGTATAATTTTTTTTTTCAAGAAACACATATTGATAAAATATCTATAATTGTATATGTCAGATTATGGAAAGGAGAAACCTACCATAGTTTTCAGGCCCGTAGCCGGGGGGGGGGGGTTATGGTTCGGGCGAACCCCCCTTTTCTAGCGAACCCCCTCGAATTTTTGAATGAGTCCCATTCGGACGGAATGTCTGTTTTTAACTTACCCAGCATTAAATCAAAATTTAGCACCTAATTCATTATTTGGTCACCCGTTTTTAAATTGTATCCTGCGATACAAGCCTATTCATAGAATATCTCAGCTTCAGAAGTTCGGAGATTTAAATTGAACGCAACTCCAGCAAACCGTGACTTTACGATGGCGCACATAAGGATGGCAAACATCGATAAAAACCCGGCTGCCGTCTCAACTTTCACTGGCCTTTGGCTAAATGTTTGTAAGAAATGTACCAACCAGTAACGAAACCGGTCGCCGTCTACCTAGAGTAAATGGTGCCACCAAACGAAGCTAAAGTTTTGCGACTTAATCCACCAAATGTAGATAAAGTTTTGCGACTTAATCACCTGATTGTGGATTATGTGGTTAGTAAATTCCATAGCCATACTGTCCATAGTGCACACTAAACTATGTGCTGATGGACCATTTTGGGGAAATTGACTCTCCTTTTTTCCATCCCAAACAAAATATTAATTATTCAACATGTTCCATCTCAGTCATCATAGCCAGTCACAAAATTAGGAAGTTTGTTTTCAACAGCAGACACACACTACAGAACGGAGTGCGTCAAAACGAGTGAAAATAGACGCGCAGAATTTTTTTTATTTTTATGAAAGATAGAATTTATCGAACATTTATATATAAAAACAAGGTTAATATTGTAGAAATTGTATTTCTAAAGATGCATATAATTCATATTTCATTTGGTAGACAATAAATATTCAGTAAGATATACTAGAAACGATTATTAATTCTGAAATGTGCATCAAATCTCAGCTATTATTAATCAGTATGTATTATGTTATAAAGTCTTAAAATAATAATTTCGAATTTAGGCCTAGTATATAGCAAATAATTGTAATTAAAGTGTAGGTTCTCATGATGTCAGATGACGTATTAAATATGATGCTATATTTTGGGCTCTGACTTAATTTAACGATGGCCCTGTCAGTAGTAATGACAATATTTTGTGCTTTTTTTTTTTTAGCCATGTAGTAAAATAGTACTATTATTTTCAGTGTACAAAATGAGAGTTAAGAAGAACTAGTAGAGGAAGAAGAATAGGAAGAGGTAGAAGAAGAAGAATAGCTTTTTTTGTTTGTTTTATAATAATAAATGTGTTAAGTATTGATTATGCAATGAGGTTTTTTTTTTATATCTTTCGGTGTGATTTAAACATACCAATTCTCAGAAAATATTTTCTAATTTTATTATATTATCACCTTTTTATTACATAGATCTTTTTCAAAACATAACTGCTTTTATAACATTATATAGACCCATTAAACACAAAAAAAATCTGCTCTGGCTTCGGGGGCTTCGCCTCGACCTCAACGTGGCCATTAGGCAGGCCCCTGGACCCCACGCCCAGAGAACCCCCCTTGAAATGACCTGGCTACGGGCCTGGTTTTGGTACAACAAATAGTAGAGATGTATCTATTTTGATAAAACCTGGCCTAGATATAAAAGATGTCGAAAGAAATATATCGACGAAGAGGGAAGAATACTTATACTAAGCGTAAAATACAAAAACAACATATTTAATCTTTTAAATGTATATGCTCCAAATAACTATAAATGACCAAAAAGCATATATCAATGGCAGAATTTCTGGTGAAAGTATCAGACTAATCGATGATTTTCTTGAATATACCGACAAAAAAAAAAAAAAGAAAGGGCCTTGATTTTTTTTTTTTTTTATAGATTTCGCAAAAGCTTTCGACTCAGTTGACAGGCAATTCATGATTAAACACTAAAATGTTTTGGTTTTGGGGGGATAGTCTTATACAATGGGTGGAAACAATCATGTATAATGATACTGAAAAAATTAACAATGGATGGATATCGAAAGCTACTTAATGAATTCCGGGATTCGTCAAGGATGTCCCCTTTCCGCATTACTTTTTATTTTAGTCGCTGAGCTGATGGTCATTAATATCAGAAACAACTCACTATGTGAAGGCATTGCATTACCATCACTTCCGCAAACAAAACAGAAAATACTGTAAAAATAGCCCAATTAGAAGACAATAGGGTAATATTTGCAAAAGATGAGGTCAGTATAGCTTACTTTTTCAATGCAATTTAAAAGTGTTGTGCTGTATTTGGTCTGACATTAAATAAAGACAAGACCAATGGTTTGTGGATTGGTTATAACAAAAACAAAACAAACAATCCATCCGGAATAACTTTTGTCCGGGAACCCGTAATATTTCTCAGAATTTTTATTGGCTACAAAAAATGTGAATTGAAAAAAAAATTGGAAAGACAAGGTTTTGAAATTTAGCACAAGCTTTAGAATCATAGGAAAGAAGAAACTTATCCTTCTTCGGTAAAGTTAAAATAATCAAAACACTTGCTCTGTCAAAAATAGTATACAATTCGAGTATTATCGAAACACCGAGTAATATTATTAAACAAGTTAACAAAATTATATATAGTTTCCTATGGAAAGGAAAAAAGATAGAAAATAATAAAAGCACAATTGTCCAAGACATTAATTCTAATGGCTTGAAAATGACTGACATCAATTCCATATTCGATTCTTTAAAATTGTCATGGATAATGTTTTTGTTTTGTTATATCTTTCAGCAAGAGTGAAACTCCGAAAAATGTTAGTACAAAAGTCACAGTGATTCAATATTTCAAACTAGATTGGTTTAACGGCATAATTCATACTAATTTAGCTTGGTACCACGGACAAGAAAACGCATGGACAGTTGCTGCTGCAATATCACAAAGAATGCTGGTTTATGCACACCTGTAAC
This sequence comes from Anneissia japonica, assembly GCF_011630105.1. NCBI lineage: Eukaryota > Metazoa > Echinodermata > Crinoidea > Comatulida > Comatulidae > Anneissia > Anneissia japonica. Next base: position 5,143 of record NW_022701346.1, read on the forward strand.
ACAAATGGTTCTTGAATATTTTTTTATATAATAAACTCTAATAAGACTACATTACGAAAAAATGCTTATTTAAACCGGACTGTAAAGCAAAGAACTGTAGAATAGCCTTCAATTTGAGGTACAGTATGTTTAGCAGTAAGACATTAGCAAAACGATAATATATGAAGGGGTATGCTAGTAAATGAGAAATAATTTCCCTACCGTATGATGTTTGTTTGTGTTTTAAATTAAAGAAATTATGGTTTGTATATGAACTCATAGTGTATTTTGTAAGTCTGCAGAAGTTGATTAAAAGCCATTGTTACCAATTGGAACTGGGACTATTGCAAACCAATTGGAATAGGGGTCAGTTAAAGTTGAAGACCAGTTGAATTGTCCAAAAACACACAACACCCACAATTTTTTTTCAATAGAATACACAGATTTTCTATATAAAATCGTTCATTTTATGTACACTTTCTATAAAATTGTATAGAATTTCTATTCGCATATTTAACGTATTTTTATAGGTTTCTTCTATAAAATGTTTATAGATTTATAAGTGGTTTTTATAAAATTGTTTATAGATTTTCTATAGTTTTTTAAAGGTTTTTTTTATATAAAATTTTCATAGACTTTCTATAGATTTTTAATAGAATTTTCATAGATTTTTAAGTCTTTTAATATAGTTTTAATATATTTTTTATAGAGTTTTTATAAATTTTTTATAGTTTTGTTTATATATTTTTAATAGATTTTTAATATAGTTTTAATAGATTTTTAATAGAGTTTTTATAGATTTTTAATATAGTTTTAATAGATTTTTAATATACTTTTTATAGTGGGCTTCTATAGTTATTTATAGAATTTTTTTGTATGGGTACGAGGCCGCAATGCCACTGCAAACGACCCAGGCTAGGCCTAGCCAAGCTTGTATAAAAAGCAAATGTTGCATTGGTCCCTATCGGCTGTGTGACATTTTTGTAGAATGTAGCCTGTCCAAAAATGCTATTCTATAGGTTAGCCTACTTTACTAATACTAGCTAGTATTACTACGTAGTCTAGGCCTACTACCTACTAAGGCTAGGCCTACTGCTGGCTAGGCCTAAACTACTACTAGTCCTAGGCCTAACTAGGGTTAGGTCTACTAGGCCAACTGCTCCTAGTTAATAGCTATGCCTAGAAATAGAGGCTAGGCCTATAATAAAATAAAATGCTCTCATTGTCATTCATTGAAATTTTGTATTTTCTTTATGATTACTTGATTATACAATACTTCCATCTTTTAAAAAAATCCAACCATTCACAGGCTTAGCTTTGTGTATGCATTTTCCCTGATTTTATTAATACTGACATTATTTTTAATATACTAAAGCAGAAAGTACAGTACCTTATTTATTCGAATAAATGTCCTGTTTATTGGAATAAATACTGTTTATATTGTTACTTTTCTCTATATTTTTTTTACTAGGCTATAGGCTACATCTGAAACTGCCAGAGTAATGAAACTGTTGCTGCTTCACTATTAACATGGAAGTTTATGAACCAAAAGGTGCTCCTGCTACAGCTTTGGCTATTAGTAGTGGCGATGTACACTTCTTCATATGGATTAGTCAACAATAACTCAGAACTGAACTCACAACTCAGATAGTTTTATTTGTCCAAAATTATAAACATTTATAAGGCGCCAATTCCAAGTTAAATGATCAAAGGCGCGAACGTTAACACAATTATAACCAACACATATTGTGTATACTGTAATTAAATTATAGCACATTGATGGTCGGGAGACTCTCATTAAGGCTAAAATAAGCCGCTACCATGAGAGCCACAGCTGTAGAGATAAAATAAATGTATTGTTTTACACATAGTACAATTTAATGTGTCTTGTATTGAATTTACAGTACTTAGTTATTGAACTAGCTGTTCCGAGATGGCCAAAAAAATCAACATTTTTCTTGTACACTTTCAGGCGGGAAGGGGGTCATGAAAAAGTGTACTCTTTGTACACTTGTGAAAATGTTGATAATTGTGAAGGACCCCTAACGGAGATCATTAATGATCAATGATGAAAGTTAACAGATAGTCAATTGCATTACTTCTCACAAGTGAACAATTACGTATGTACTAACTAATTGCAGTATCGGATGCTATCTCGGTAGATCCAGAAATGTGTCGATTTTTATGTATAAATCTGTCAAACTACTACTTATGCCCTTATATATTCAAAATCTTTTTAAATTCGAAAAACAAAGTGTCTACAGCTTGCGACATTTTGATAGCCTTAAACTCCATATTCCTAAACCTAACAGTAATTTCAAGAAACCTAGCATAGTGTATTATAGGGGTTCACATCGGAATTGTCTCCCATTTGAGATTAGATCTTCTCTTGCGATTTTTAAATCAAAATTGTAATGTTATTCATATATTTAATTATTATTCTATTATTATTATTATACTATATATAATTCTATTATACATTATTGTATATTATACTTGTCTTTTGGGTATACACGACCATTTGTAAAATAACCTTTGTGTTGAAATGCTATCGTGTCTAAATAAAGTAAATGAATGAATGAATGACTATCATGGCAACTAACACGCGCGTGGGTAATTCGTCACGTACGCTGACGGTTTATGGTCTGGTTGCTATGGTTTTTGTGGCGTTCAGCGTGTAGGGACGCACGTGCCTAGAATGTCGATGCCAGAGTTATAACCTTTGATGTCCCGAGATGTGTCTGTTAAATTGCCTTGGCCTACACCAGAACGATATCTACACTCAAATTGGGTCATCGCAGGAAATTTCTGTGTGGACGTGTCATCAGTTTAACAGCTAGTCGTTGGTCAATTTTGGTGTCACTTTATTACAAAAGCCTCCCTACGCTTCAAGTCTCGACATTTTTTTTTTCTTTTGAAAAATACAAATCGTTTTCCGCATGTACACAGTACGAATGTAGGACTAGCAAAAATAATTTAACGAGCACTGACTTGGTACACTTTTTATTACCCTCTGTAAAGAAAAGACGGCTATTGACGAAAGTGACCAGAAGAAAACACAGAGACAGAAGAACTTGGCGGCACATAGAGTCATGTATGACAAGCGAAATGTACGTTTATAAGCACTGTTCTTGGTTCGCTAAGTGTTTTTTTTTGTTTTTTTTTATGTTTTATGTGTACTGGGCCCTCTGGGAGAACAGTAATTTCTTACTGAAGAGGTAACCCAGTATAAAGAATAAATAAATAAATAATAAATAAATATGACATGTAAATTAAAGTAGATTGGCGATAAAACCCAATAGACGTATTGCAGAATAACCTAAATTGAGTTGTGTTTACCTTTATGATTTAACAATGAGCTTCTACTATGCGTCTCAAATCAGGCATCAGGAATTTTATAAGCACTGTTCTTTGGTACGCTAACTTTTTATTATCATATGGTATTGGGTATAAAACCCAATAGACGTATTGCAAAGTAACCTAAATTTAGTTACCTTTATGATTTAACAATGAGCTACTTTCTACCATGGCTGATGGCAACAGGGCACTGCAATAATTAGAATTTAACATGTCCATGAACATTTTTTTACTTCCCCTTGGCTGCTGCTGCTAAGTCAAATTTATTTATCATAAGTCTGGAAAGCTCATTTCCCGCCATCTAAGAATAAAATTTTTCCGGGGGAGGACCCCAACCCCCTTTCTTTTGGGTTTTTTTTTATTTAAATATAAAATTTAAAAAAAGATTTTACACCCCTCCCCCAATGTGAACCCAGATCCGCCCCTAAAACCTACTGGTAGAAACGAACAACCTGCTTGCAGAGAAACAAACAAATACTATCGGTGTACATCACAAAACACCTAATCCTACCAATATCAGGTTGTGAAGGTGATGTAAGACCCTTACAAACTACCCTTACCACCTAGCCAGGTTCTCATTTTAATGCATTGGCAAGACATCCTAAATATGACATTGTGAAGGTGATGTAAGACCCTACAAAATCACTGAACCAAACTTCTATTAAGTAAAACATATTCCAGTACAGAAAACAACAACTGATAAGACGTTTACATTGGTAGTGGTGTTGCCATACCTCAAGTTATACTCTTTCCTCCTCAATGCTCTACTTTACCCTATCCCTCCGCCACACGCTAATCCCCCGGTCATGACCCCACTACATCGTTTATATATTACAATCTAAGCAGGCCTACAGCCAGAAACCTTGTAAGAAAGGACATTTTACACTGACAAATAAACTTTAGGGTACAAATTTTTTCCTTCGATACCCTCTGCATGCACAAATTCCCAACCTCCCACACCCCCACCCCCACATGCCATATCAATATCTAATACTGGCTTTTAAAAGGCAAGTATTCTACCATATACCGACTCCATATTGCTACAGAATAAAAACCAGATACATAAGATGCTGTGTTGCCAGACCCTGACATATCCTTCCCCCACCCTCACACCTACCAGTACCCGTAACCCACCCCTACGCCCTGCCCAACTTTAATATATATTTATTCCATCTAATAATCAACAAAACTTAGTGAAAAAAATGTTCTAACAGTATGGAAAACATATCCAGGACCATGGTGGGTGGCCGGGTTTTATGATGATAGGCCTATCTCAAAAACACCCATTGGCAGATCCAGTAGGGGAAGCAAATGGGGCTCTAGGTGATATTGTGTCAACCCTCCCCTCGGACTGTGAGAGTCGTTGATAAGCGCTTCAGGGGCGAATAATAATTTAGAGGACGATTATCAGGCTTTAGCTTCTTACCCCGATACTAACATTTACCAGCCAATATATTAGGACAATAGGAATACATTGCTTTTAGCAAGGCCTGTGAACATATTAACTCCATCTGCTGCGTTATAATTTTTAGGAAGCCATCCCTAACATTTCCATTAGTAATAAAAAAAAAATAGATATTTGAGCTCTCTTTTAAAAAAATGTCCAGGATCAGCCGCTTAGGAAAGGGCAAAACAGAAGAGAAACAAATATTTTATTAACATCATTTATATGTAAATTTACATTAATTATAAATTTATATCTAACTAAATAATAAACTGGTTATAAGTATTTATTTGAATAGAAAGATTATTATAAGTTCATTATAAATGTATACTTAAATTTTCATTTAATTATATATTTACTATTAATTATAGGAAAATGGTAAACAAAATCAAATACATAAAGAAATATGTTAATTTAAGCGTATAGATATTGCATGGTAATTAATAATAGTACTGTATATATAAAAATATGTTAGTGTTAGAGATTATTATATCCTCTCAACTCTTAGTATTATTATGTATGTAAAATACCTTTAGCCCACAGATAACCATGTAGAGTATGAAAAGGTCTTAATTTAATATCAAAGAATTTACACCACACAGACATAACATAGGTAGAATTAGATTGTCTTAGCTTACTGTACTACTGTACGTGGTTTAGATAATAATAATAATAATAATATTTATTGACATTACACTTTTACATCAGTGGCAGCACACAAGAAAGTGGCGCAGTCAAACTTAAACTAATGAACAAATAGTAAAAACAACAACTTAAAGCTAAACAAATGAAAGAACTTATGAACAAAGAGTTAAACAACAACTTAAAGCTAAACAAATGAAAGAACTTAACTAAAGAAAATACAACTTAGATCTAAAATAAATCATGAACATCCCTCACCCTCCCCACACAAATAATGTACATAATACACATTACGTGCATACAGTACCTCACCCAAATATGTGTGTGTATATATATATACATATATATACATACATATATATACATATATACACTCATATAAATATACATACACACACACATACACACATACACATATATACATATATATATATATATACATACATACACACATACATACACATATATACATATATACATACATACACACACATACACATATATACATATATACATACATACACACACATATAAATACACATATATACATACAGTACACATATACATATATATACACACATACACACATACAGACATACATACATACATATGTACACCCATATATACATACAGATACATATACACACATACACATATACACACACATACACACCTACATACACATACATATATATTATACATATATACAAAGCGTTATAAAAGTATATAAAAGAAATTAAATTTAAAACATAAAAAAGAAACATATGTATTACTAAAGCAACAATGCATTTAACCTAATTTTAAATTTGATCTTCTATCCCAAGCTTTTTAGCAAATGTTTTACAATATCTGTCAAATGCAGATTGAACATCACCATTACAGAGATTATTTCCCCCCCCCCCCAAGAACAAAATGAATTTTATCATCAATATCAGATTCTGAGAAAGTGTTCCAAGTTGCAGTCTCATTGCAAAGTTCAAGGTCTTGTTTTAAAATAGCTAATTCGGCCTCTCTGATTATATCAAATGATTTACAGTTAAATAAAAAATGACGAATATCTTCGGTTTCGCCACTTTGGCACAAGGTACACTGACCATTAATCTCTTTAGACCATTTGCAGGAAGATACAAGATAGGAAGTGACTTCTGTTAACATCGCTACAAGTATAACACCTATTCAGCCGTACTGTGCAGCCTATTCTATACAGTATACATTATTATGTTCTGTACCACTATTCATTAAACTTTGCTGACTCGATAATTTTTGGTATTCACGGTGATAGTGTTTTGCGTCTCGTTCATACTAGTAGAGCGGCTAAGGAGAAAAATCGTGCACTTTCGGAAGAAAGCATGAAACTTCCCACAGTGATACAATGACACCTAAAGATCATTAAAAAAAATAGACCCCAAAAAATAAGTCACTTAGTGGCCGCCATATTTGATTTCAAGATGGCTGCAAAAATATTGTTATTTTTGTCATTATCTTCATATCTACAGTAACGTAACACAGTCAATC
>NW_022701346.1:13253-32641 GCF_011630105.1 Anneissia japonica
CGCCTACATAAACTTTTGTATTGAGAAATGCGTGCCAGTAAAAACAGTTAAAATTTATCCTAATAACAAACCTTGGATAACAAAAGCCGTCAAATTACTTTTGTGTGAGAAACGGCAAGCATTTAAGCTGGGTGATACCAATCGTATGAAAAGACTGACTAATGAGATTAAATCTGAAATTAAGAAACAGAAGAATATATTTAGGAAAAATCGAACAAAACTTTAAGTCAAACAATATGAAAAAAGTCTGGCAGGGTATGAAACTAATGAGAGGCTACACAAATGGTGGTAATATACCTACCCCAATTCCAAATGTAACAGTGCAATATGTAAATGAGCTGAATTAATTTTATAATCGTTTTTAATGGTTATGATTTTAAGGAAGAGAGGAGGTCATTGTTTAACTCGTGTCGGGTCACTGAAGAGGACCTTAAATTCATTGTTAGTATTTCTGATGTTCATAATGAATTCATGAAACTTAATCCATCGAAGGCTGCTTGTCCAGACAAGATCCCACCACGAGTACTTAAGGCCTGCTCTCCTCATCTTGATGGTATTTTTACTTATATTTTTAATCTTTGTCTCTTAAATCATACATTCCCTGATCTCTGGAAACTTTCATGCATAATACCGGTACCCAAAAAACCAAACATTACTTGTATGAATGATCTAAGGCCCGTTGCGCTTACCTCTGTTGTTATGAAAACTTTGGGACGTATTATTTTAAGAATTATGGAACCCTATGTGGAAAATGTTTTAGATCCATTGCAATTCGCTTATCGATCATAACGAAGTACCAGCATTGCTATACTCCATAAATTACACAGTCTATACTCACATCTTGATAATACAAATAAAGGCCATTCTGCACGTATCATGTATTTTGACTTTTAGTCGGCATTCAATACTATACAGCTATATGTTCTTGCGAGAAAAATGTTGGATATGCAGTTCCCCCGTCCAATTGTACGTTTAATTTTAAATTTTATTTGTGATAGGAAAGAATGTGTAAAAATAAATGAAGTTCCGAAATCCGAAATTTTTACCTCTGATACGGGTGTTCATCAGGGTACAGTTAAAGCGCCTAAGTTATATTCATTGTATACTGCTGACTATAGATCATCTAGTGAGCTTTGCCCAGTTGTAAAATTCGCTGATGATACCAGCACAATCGGCCTCATTATCTCAGATAACGGCACACATTATCGTAACGAAATAAGGTTTGTTGAATTTTGCGACAATAATTACCTACAAGTTAATACTACAAAAACAAAGGAGACGATTGTTGACTTTAGAACCAAACATAAATTTCAATTTCAACCAATAACCATAAAAGGAGAAGAATAGAAATAGATGATAATTATAAATATCTGGGCGTTGTTTTTAACAATCGATTGAGCTGGAGTGACCATATTGACTTCCTGTGTAAAAAATTAAATCCTAGAATGTATTGTTTGAGAACTCTATTTAAATTTAATTCCAGTGAACCTATGTTGCTTTCTATTTATAGATTTGTTGTTTGTAGTGTTTGGACATATTATTGCCTTGCTTGTTGGGCTGGTAATGCTGCCGGAGTGGATAAAGGACGTATTGACACTTTCATCCGTCAAGCTTGTAAAATAATTGTTCTACAGTTGCCCTCCATTAGTGAGGTGTATCTAGAACATCTTCAGAAAACCTTCCATCGTATTGAGTTAGATACCTTCTCATCCACTCAATTATGCTATTATTAACTAACTTAATCCAAGTGGTAGAATGAGGCTACTCACTATCCTTTTATCGACAGTAAATCAAAAGCGAAAGAAATGAATCAAACCCCAATTGAGTCAGTCCAGCACATACAACTTGCAATGAAGCTGAACTTTATTGCCAGCTGTAGATCCCTAAGTGTTATAGCCGTTGTAAATTACACAAAAGCTGCCATACATCATGGAGTAAAGAATATTCTTTACTCCATGCATATATAAAGCAATTTGTAACAATGAGACAATAAGATACCGTGCCTTTAGGCACATAATACTGCCTATTCATAATCAGTAACAAATATAACAATGGTCAATAGGAATATATAAGAAATATTCGTTTCCTGATGAATCCAACTAGGACACATTTTCTAATGCTTGGTTTAATTTTTCACTGGGGGAACTTTTGTCTTTTTCATACAGTTGATAAAGAACTTTTTCTTTAATAGGTTAGGTCTGATATGATCTTTACATCATTGTTCATTTAGCACTGTTTCTGTCATTATTTGATTAGTTATACCATGGTTATATCACAATGCTACGCAGCAACATTGATTCTATATGTTACTTAATTATAATACAGGTATGACTTAGGGGCCCCTAGTGGTAAATATGTATGGCACTCACCTCCACAGCAAGAAATCACATTTTAATTCCCGCCGCCAGGGGTACATTTTCAAACAGTTGATAAGGAACATTTTTTTTATTTGATAGGCTATTCCCGATACGATACTCGCATCACTTTTCATTTATTCAAGCTCTGTTTTCACCATTATTTAATTATATAAACAGAGTGCTACACACAAAAATTAATTATATATATATATATATATATGTATATATATATATATATACATATTTGAAAATGATATTTAGAAGTCTATTCGATATTATTGCCTTCATACCATAACTTGAATGTGATATTTAATTTATGTCTACATAATTTCATTTATGCTAAAGTTATCTATATACTTTTCTTAATTTATATTGATGTTTCTTTTATTTCTTTTCATTTTCTCCATTTTATTCATTTCTATTTTTTTTCTTTTCCCTTTCCATTTTTTTTTCTTTGATTGTCTTTTCCGTTTCAGTCCCTTTCAATATTTACATATGTTTAAATATCATTTGAAAATGATAATTAACCATTTCATAGACATGAGGTCTATTCGATATTAGTGTCTTCACACCATTAATTTGAATATTTGATTTATGTTTACATAATTTCATTTATGCTAAAACTAGCTTTAATATAAATTATGTTAAATATCTGCATCTATCTCTCTCCCTCTACACTTGCTCTCACACCATACAAAGCAGTTTTTATCCATTCTTTTTCATTACTTTTGATTTAATACCAATTTGTTATTCCTTAACTGTTTTCTATTAATTTTTTAAATTTCCATTTCTTTCATGTACCTTTCTTTATTGGCAATCATTCTGAAATTCAACGTGGCAGCTGTCTGTCTTCTTTCTAAATGGTGTTACTTTTCTGCCATAGGCAGGTCCCACTATGATTATGAGATGTTTGATGATTGCATGATATCCCTAATTATACATATACACAATCTTGATTCACAGTGCTGGTACTATATATGTAAATATGAAAAAAAAAATATTTTGGCCGCCATCTTGATATCCAATATGGCAGCCATCTTGAAATTCAATATGGCGCCTTCTGACATAATTTCTGATATCTGCATGATACTCCCGAATATCAGAAACACGAGTAGAGATCTTTGACAGTGCTATCTTTGACAGTGCTAAGTGTTGCAGATAAGACAATATTTACAACATTATTAATAATTAATTTGGCGGCCATCTTGAAATCTAGTATGGCAGCAATTTTGAAATTCAATGGTGGCATTCTGACATAATTTCTGATGGCTGCATGATAGTCCTTGATATCGAAAACATGAGTAACGGTCTTTGATTGACAGTGCTAGGTGCTGTAGATATGATATTGACAAAAATAGCAATTATTTCATTTGGCGGCCATCTTGAAATCCAATACGGCGGCGCCATCTGACATAATTTCTGGTGATTGCATGACACTCCCTGATATTGAAAACATAGGTAATAATCTTCAGTTTGAGTGATATGTGCTGTAAATATGAATACATAGGCTAAAATTAATTATTTTGGCAGCCATATTAAATTTAAAGATGGCGGCTATTTTGAAATTTAATACGGTGGTCTTCTGACATAATTTCTGATGGCTGCATGGTAGTCCCTGATATCGAAAACATGGGTAACGGTCTTTGATTGACAGTGCTAGCTACTGTAGATGTGAATATTGACAAAAATATCATTAATTTGGCGGCCATCTTGAAATCCAATATAGCGGCGCCATCTGACATAATTTCTGGTGATTGCTGACACTCCCTGATATTGAAAACATGGGTAATGATCTTCAATTGGCAATGGCATGTGCTGTAGATATGAATATATTGGCTTAAAACAAATATTTTGGCGGCCATATTGGATTTCAAGATGGTGGCCATTAGGAGGCGTTATTTTTGGGGGTCTATTTTTTTTTTAATGATCTTTAGGTGTCATAGTATCACTGTGGGAAGTTTCATGCTTTCTTCCAGAAGTGCACGATTCTGCCTGAAATTCAACCTTAGCCGTTCTACTATACCGTATTTCACTATAGTGTTAATAATGTTATAAATTATCAAGAGATACATAGAAGTACACAATTAATAAATAAATTGCTCAATAAATATCTGTTCAAATTCATGGTATCTTTAATATAATTTCCGTTCTTTATTTACTGGATTCAGCAAACTGGGTTTCGGCCAACTGGGATTCATTGTTTTTGAGTCGGCAAACTGGCACTCGGCAAACTGGGATTCGGCAAAGTGTTCTCGGCAATCTGCCATTCGGCAAACTGGATTTAGACTATCTGGCCTAGATCCTACAAATTACCCTCACCACCTAGCCACGTTCCCATCTTAATGCATTGTCAGAACATCCTAAATATAGGACATTGTGAAGTTGATGTAAGACCACCTCCCATCCCCCAATTCCCATCTTAATTCACTGACCAAACTTCTAAATATGACAGTACAGGAAACAAAATATGATATGAGGTTTACATTGATACTGGTTTTGTCAATCCTCAGGTTATACTCTTTCCTCCTCAATGCTCCAACCTACCGTTTCTGTGAGTAGGTTGTTTGTTCCTGTGAATAGGTTGTTCGTTGCTGCGAGTAGGTTGTTTGTTTGTTTGTATCTGTTTATTTGGCGGCGATTGCCTTAAATAATATGGTACATTTGAATACATAAAGTGAAGATAACGTGAAATAAAGTGAAAATAAGGTAACAATGAAAAAATAACACCTGATACTTCTAAGATTCTCCTTTTCTTTGTAAATTACCAGATAATAGAAATAATAAAATTATGTAAGTGAAATTATCATTGTATTAGTTTTTATTATTACATTTTTTTTATAGTTTGTAATGTATATTTTAATGATATTAATCACAATATAATATAATTTGTAATTATTATTATGAATTCAAACAAATTCATTATAATTGTGAATAAATTATCAATAATATAAGATTTTGTTAAATTACGATAATCAATATTACAAATATTTTTAATTGTTTTAATACAAAAACCTAAATCTTCGTTGTCAAATCTTCGTTGATTCTCTTCCTCAGTACGTCGTGATGTGACGTTGATTCAAAGTTGTACACTGACGTTGAATCAACGTTGATATCAGGTCAGAAGTAAACGTCTATTCAACAAAGTATACGTCGTATATACCGACACAGTATATTTTTACGTATTTATTCATAGATTCCATTTTGTTAGGCCTATTTAATTTTATATAAATATTATATACTCCTTTAAGTATTCGATTTCGTTTTTTAGTCAGATTCTTTCCTTCATTCTACTGTTAGTTAGACCCTCCGACAACGCCATTATGTTAAAAGTCGGGGCGGGGGGCGCGGCGGAGATGAAACGATTACTTTCTAATTTAAAATAAAGGGATGGGGGACAACAATGACGGTGACGGCACTGGATTTTGGAGCGCGGTATTCGAAAACGAGGCTCGTGAACTGGGTCCCAAAAAAAAAAACTGGTGCTACCTACATGATTTTGAGCTAGTGTTTAAAGATAGGGATTTTCCTAAAATGTACCGACTTTCAAAGGCTTGGATTCGGTAACCCCATTAAAAACCGTGTCAAACTTTAGATATTCCAATGTAAATTTGACCGTTCATTTCATTTATATGGGTTTTCACTAATGAAAATGTCTCAATTACGAGTAAAATAACAGTTTGCCCCAGTTTTTATTTTGGAAAATTGCGCTAGGCAGGGAGTCAGCTGATTCACTCAACCGTAACGAGCTGGTAACGACGCAGAGCCAACTGATGAGAATGGTCGTCGCGAGCGGAAAATTGAAAAACTAGGACTGGCGAAAATATTCAATAATAATAATATAATAAGTGGAAGGCATTTTTGTACAAGGAATCTTTCAAAAAGATATGTTTGCTGTTTTGGGTAAGGAAGTCTTGATCTTAGAAGTGGCGTTAAATAGGTTTGTTACCAACTTGTCTTACCTTTGTAGGCATAGCCTAGCATGTGTGCAGTACTGTATGGCGCGGCCTAGGCCCCTAGTTTAGGCCTAGTCATGGCTTGGGAAAATGTGCACAGAACTTAACTTCTGCATGGTACATTGGCAATGGTTACATATTCAGATTAGTTTAAAGACTAATTTTCGGGAAATTCGGCTCGGAAATACAACCACCTGCCTTAGACGTGGCCCTGCTAGACCCATGCTGGATATAAAACTAGTACGTCAAATGTCCAGCCATTTTGATGGTCAAAATACAGGGGCATTATTATTACATTAGAAAAGATTGAGAAACAAGATAGTCTATTATACATTATATTGTAATTGTCTTCATCTGTAATTTTTAAACTAATTTTTATTTATATGTTACAAAAAGTACAGGTATTTAATTAATGAAATAATTATTTCTATTCAAAATAATTATTTAAGTCGTGGCTATGTTACACCACTTTGCAATGCATTTATATATGGGCTTTTCACAGTGATGGTCAATTGAAATATATATATTTTCAACAAAAATTATCATTGATAATTAGTGCCAGAATAATTAATTCCTTATGAAAATATTGTAATATCAATATACTAATTATTTTTGAATGGTGTATTAATAGTCACTCTAATTTTTTTTTAACTAGTCTGTTCAAACTTTTTATTATATTTCTCTTCTTACAGTCGACATGTTGGATATCGGTGACTTTCATTTGGAAGGTGTTTAACAGGCTAAAGAAATCTGACAGAAGGGTCATCCCATCTTGCACTGTGTGGGCGATTAGGGACAAGTTCCCAGAAGCTGTGAAGACTGTCCTGGGTTTTTTGATGCTATAGATGATGATGAAATAAACTTTGTGTTGGAAGAATTATTTATATATTGTTATGGAAGATACCTGTTAAGTCCATCCTCATTAATGCAACAGATCTTATGAAAAGATTCATTCTTAAAAATTCATGTGACATTTCTGTGATCTGGTTTTTTTGACAATCTCATCACTCATGAAAGGAAATTTTGTCAACATTGACCTAGTCATAAATATTAATGAGTTGGTTAGAAAATGCTACCAAGCTACTGAAAAAAGTGATCAGCCTCGTTTTCACCTCATTTCCCTGTCTCATCATATCATGTTTTGTTTCTCTAATTATCGTTACATTTCAACATTTTGAATTTTTTAAGTATTTTTCCCGAACTCAGGAAAGGTTAAATAAGCGATATATGGCCACTTGTCTCATCCCCGCACCCCCCCCCCCCTTTTTTTTTTTTGTCGAGAATAATAATTTAATGATAATGATAATAATTTTTTATTAATATATTTTTTCATTTCATAATAATACTTATTTATTTATTTATTTCAAAAACCACATCCAACAGCAATTACTTGCCAATAACAGGATGTCATAGAATATATACAAGCATATACATATAACAAAAATATATATAGAAAAACACACAAAAAAGAAGCAGGGTGACAAGTCACACACACATCCACCCACAGACCACACACTCTCATCCCTAGCCCAAACCCAATCAGATTAATCAGGTAAATGCATGCACATGTATAAATTGGTTTTAAATGAACTTAAATTTTGATGGAATATATTAATAGTAGGATCTTTATGTAACACAGTATTACAAGTAAATTTAAAGCTAAACGATGAATGAAACCATTTTTTGTACAATTAACTTTGTTAAACGGAACAATAAATAAATCTTTTGAGCGAGAATTTAGTCTATTAATTTTAAAGGGGGTGGGGGTGCGGGTGCGGGGATGAAACAATTAATTTTTAATTTAAAATAAAGGGATGGGCGACCACAATGACGTTGAAGGCACTGGATTTTGGAGCGCAGTATTCGAAAACAAGGCTCGTGAACTGGGTCCAAAAAAAAAAAAAAAAACTGGTGCTACAGGATTTTGAGCTAGTGTTAAAAGATAGGGTATTTCCTAAAATATACCGACTTTCAAAGGCTTACATTCGGTAACCCCATAAAATATCGTGTCAAACTTTTGGCCTTTCTTTTCATTTATATGGGTTTTTACTTATGAAAATGTCTCAATTACGAGTAAAATAACAGTTTGCCCCAGTTTTTAACTCGGAAATTTGCGCTAGACAGGGAGTCATCTGATTCACTCAACCGTAACTAGCTGGTAACGACACAGAGCCAACTGATGAGAATGGTCGTCGTGAGCGGAAAATTGAAAAATTAGGACTGGCGAAAATATAAAATAATAATAATATAATAAGCTAGTCGCTCGATCATCGTCGGGACGATTCTTCGATCAGCTGCTCGCCAAAATTGACAGACTGGTCATGAATATTAATGAGTTGGTTAGGAAATGCTACCAAGCTACTGAAAAAGTGATCAGCCACATTTTCACCTGATTTTCCTGTCTCATAATATGTTTTGTTTCTATGGTGCTATTTCGCAACATGATAACTGCACCAACAGACTGGGATGAAGAGTTGCCGAGCTGTTACCTTCAGGAATGGAAATTTCTTAAAAAATGATTTAAACTGCAAAACGTTTCAGTACCACGTGCGTACCCACTTGCCTTTGGTGAAATGGTTGAACTTCATGTGTTCTGCGACGCATCGCAGGTAGCAGTTGCCGCCGTAGGCCTACTTAGTCAGTAAAGACACTGAAAAGAGACACGCAGGTTTTGTGTTCGGTAAGTCGAAATTAGCACCGAAAGGTGGACACACGATCCCTAGACTCGAGCTGTGTGCAGCTGTGTTGGCTATAGAGATAGCAAAAGTAATCTGTGCTGAAGTCGATATACCTTCTCAGGAGGTGACCTATCATTCGGACAGAAGGTAGTCCTGGGATACCTAAACAACACAACTACGTAGCAAACAGGGTGTTTAAATTATTGGAATTTTCTAATCCCCATCAGTGGAGGTACATTCATACAAACAAGAACCCTGCAGACCATGGGACACGCCAGGTATCCGCACAAAACATGAAAGATTGTCCATGGCTTAAAGGTCCTCATTGTTCAGTATTGAACGTAGACATACCGGAATGCTTTCCCTTGGTATGTCCTAAACAAATGTGCATGAGAATTGCCTTTTAGAAAGAGCCAACAAGTTCTCATCTTGGGAAAGCTTGATTAGGTCCATTAGCCTACTCATACATGTGGCTCGTTCGTTCAATCACAAAAACAACGATAGTCATTGCAAAGGGTGGCACCATTGCCGTCTAAATGAAGTTGATAATCACAATAATAATAATAATAATCACATAGCACAAGAAAAGTGCTATCCAAAGGAACTGAAAAGTCTGAAAAGTAACAAACCGCTACCCAACGACCCATCAATCCTGTCACTGGCTCACATGCTTAATGAAGACGGGTTACTCTGTGTTGGTGGGCGACTCTGGAAGGCGACTCTTCCAAATATCATGAAACAGCCCATAGTTGTACCGGGAACTTGTCACATTGCAACTTTACTTGTAAGACATTTCCACCATAACATATATCACCAGGGCAGACAGTTTACTGAAGGAGCAGTGAGAGAAGCTGGTTTTTTGGTGGTTGGGTGCAAACAGTTTGTATCTTTAATCATCCATCATTGCGTAACCTGCAGAAAATTAAGAGGAAAGCTGAGTATCCAACGTATGGATGATTTACCCAGTGATAGGATTACATGTGTCCCACCTTTCACTAATGTGGGGGTCGATCGTTTCGGGCCTTGGGAGGTGACAGCTAGAAGAACGAGAGGTGGAGTAGTATTGAACAAACGGTGGGCTGTGATGTTTACGTGCCTTACATCAGGAGCTATCCACATCGAAGTAATTGAGACGATGAGTAGTTGTTCATTTATAAATGCGATGAAGAGACTAATAGCCATCAGAGGAGCAGTGAATGTGTTCAGATCTGATCAGGGATCTAATTTCATTAGTGCAATTGGTGATGATACGGTCTAAACGTATTTGCTTAAGAACAACGCCGAGTGGCGTTTAAACCCTCCACATGCCTCTCATGGGCGGATCATGGGAGAGGATGATCGGAGTAACAAGAATTCTAGATGGCATATTAATAAAACATAAGTATCAAGCCTTGTCACATGAGACACGTCTGGTCACCTTCATGACCGAAGTCATAGCAATAGTTAATGCAAGACCATTGGTACTTTAGTGTAAGTGTACGATGAGATGATAAAAATACACCACACTAATTTATATGTAGAACTGTACAATTTATTCCAAGTGAAAAGCGTATTTACAAAAACACTTGAGAAACAAGTTGATGATATATACAAATTGATAGAAAACGAAAGTAATGTGAACTCAGGGAGGAAAAACTGAAAAGTGTCTAAAAGTACAAATGTATGTTATATAGCACCACCTTTCATACCAACTGACCAATAAGGATTAGTAATTGCCTGTCCTTGTCTAGTACCTGGGAAACTCACTTATACACCAAGCTTAGGAAGGTCATTTACCTTAAGGTCATTTGCCTTAATTCAAGTAACCACACATTATTTGGGCCATGAAGTTGGGATATTAGTTAATAATTCAAGGTATTATTTACACACAGATCCTATATACAAATTTACAGATGGTAGTACTGCTACAGGATGGGATAGCGAATGAAGAGTGTCAAAAATTGTGCGACGAAAGTCTGATGGAACATATGGGCGAGGATTACCCGTTGAAAACATCGCAAAGAATCGTTGAGTCTGAAGTTGCAATTGGAAATGGTCGGAGTTTAAGTGATGATGATGATTCACGTAGTTTGCACAGTTCATCATCAGTTTGTTGTGCCACTGCAATGTGTTCAAAATCAACCATTGTAGACGAATGGTGCTCAAGAGAGTTAAGTTCGATGCGCGACAGTGCGTCGGCTGCAGCATTATCTTTGCCGCTTACATGACGTAAATCAGTCGTGAATTGGGAGATAAAGTCTAGATAACGAATTTCACGTGGAGAGTGACGATCAGCTTTAGCGCGAAAGGCGTAAACGAGTGGCTTGTGATCAGTTAAGATGTGAAATAAGCGTCCTGCAAGAGAATGACGGAAATGTTTAACAAAAGCCAAAAGCTCACGACCAAACGTGCTGTATCGTGTCTCTGCTGGTTTAAGTTTTTGAGAGTAAAAAGAGATCGGTTGCCAGTTGTCGTCAATGCGTTGCTGCAAAATACCTCCTATAGGCATATCCGAAGCATCTACCATAATACACAAGGGTACATCTGGCTGCGGGTGGGTTAGGAGTGTAGCGTTAGCAAGGACGATTTTTACGTTTGTGAATCCATTCAATGCTGCGTCAGTCCAAATGAGATCTTGTTTCTTACCTGTTGCTACAAGTAATGCTGTAACATTTTGTAAGATCTCAGCGCATTGAGGTATAAATCGACGGTAAAAATTAAGTCCAAGAAATTAGCGGAGTTTGCGTAAGTCTTGTTGTATCGCGTCAACTTTTGTTTGAAGTGGTCGGATACCTTTGGCATCCACATGGTGTCCTAAGAATTCCAATGATGAAACTCAAAATTGGCATTTTGCCGGATAAAGAACAACACCATTTGAGGCGAGTAAACCATAGACGCAAATGATTTTCGTGTTCCTGGACATTAGAGCTTGCAACAAGAATATCGTCTATATATGCATAACAAAAATCAAGTCCGCGTGTCACTTGATCGATAAATCGTTAAAAAGTTTGTGCGACGTTGCGTAATCCAAAAGGCATGCGAACGAACTCTAACAAACCAAATAGGGTAGTTATAGCGGTTTTTGGTACATCGCTGGGCTCGACAGGGATTTGGTGATATGCTCTGACGAGATCAATTTTAGAGAAAATGGTTGCACCATGTAATGTGGATGTAAAATTTTGCATGTAAGGTATAGGATACCGATCAGGAAGAGTGACATTGTTGAGTGCACGATAATCACCACAAGGACGCCAATCTCCAGGGGTTTTCTTTGCAACCATGTGCAGGGGTGACGACCAGTTACTGTCAGAGGGGCGGATTATACCAAGTTGCATCATATGTTCAAATTCATGTTGTGCGATCTTGCAACGGTCGGGCGCAAGGCGACGGGGACGTGCAGATATTGGAGGGCCGTTGGTTGTAATGTGGTGTGTTACATCATGTTTCAGAGACGCCTCCTGATAACATGGGCGTGTTATTGAAGAAAACTCTGAAAGAATGTTATCAAAGTTGGACTTACCCACGACTGTGTTGAACATAAGGTTGAGTGGTGGGCATTTCGAAAGTATACCCTGAATACTTAAATTGGTTGTTGTGTCCACTAGTCAATGGTGAGTCATGTCGACAAGGAGTCCAAAATGTCGTAGAAAATCGGCGCCTATAATGGGGTGCGACACATCCGCAATCACAAAAATCCATGAAGACTTGCGACGTAATCCCAGATCAAGAGTAATTCAACGGTGTCCGTATGTTGCAATCGATGAATTGTTAGCCGCGTTATAATCATGTCGCCTGTTTTTACGTTCATGTCGAGTTGGTGGAACAACGCTAACTTCTGCCCCAGTATCGATGAGGAAGCGTTGGTTAGAAAACTTGTTCGTGATAAAGAAAAGGCGACTTACAGGATGGCCAGCAACGTTCGTCGCTTTTAGTTGTTGGCGTTGGCGTTTCTCGAACACGGTGGAAGACATTTGCGTGCATTATCACCAAATTCCAAATGGTACCAACAAAGTGATAGCGTCTTATCGGCTGATCCTGAAGAGCGATTGGGCGATGAAGAGCGAATGCGACCATATGATCGACTGCGATTTCGGCTTCCGCTTTTGGGTTGAGATCGTTGATCCGCTTGCCAAGATTAAGCATTTGCCTTAATTCAAGTAACCACACATCATTTGGGCCATGAAGTTGGGATATTAGTTAAAAATGCAAGGTATTTTTACACACAGATCCTATATACAAATTTACAGATGGTAGTACTGCTACAGTACCATTAGCCACAGATACGGAAGAGGTAGGCTATCTAAGTCCAGCACTGTTGCTTACTCAAAAACATGGTAGCATCAAAGCTGTAATTAAAGATAATCTCCCCAATATGTACCAAGCATAATGGAAGGCTGTGCAAATATTGGCGGATCGTTTTTGGAAACAATGGAGAGTACACTACCTGTATACACATACACACACATACATGCAAATGGGAAAACCCATAAAACAGCAAACGGCTACATAATGCAAAACTAATTAAAATCAAAACGGAACAGTAGAGAAAATCTGATCAGAATGACAAAATAAACTAAGCATCCACTGGAAGGAATCCCAATATCTGCAGACAAATCCGTTTCGGCCTTCCAGGCCTCATCAGTGCAGCTAGGGTATAGACCCAAACAAAACGTTCGACCAGTTCAGATAGGGCCCAAGCTAGTCCCACGACCACTAATGACTACAGAGCCAAACCAAGGCAATATATATACACCGCCCAGGTGTGAATGCAAATAATGGAATACAAGCTATGTGGCTTAACGCGTTATACGAAATATAAATATATTCCCTAATGGTAACGAAATTGAAGCTAGTTCTTTACTACAACAAGTTGGGTTCTGTATTTATTCACTTCATCTAATAATAATATATTATATCAATGCAATCTTCTTCATTTCATTGATGTAGGCACACCGAAAAAGAAAAACACCAACAAAACAAAAACAAGATACTGTACATCGATTTTTAACGGAAAGTAACCTCAATTCTAATTAGTATTCATCAGCTCTATATAGCTATATAAACAATTTATTTTATAAAGTATAGGTCTACACCCTTATTGTTATACTAATAATGTGTTTAAAAAAGGTTTATTGCAGGAACGACCGAGATATTCGTTTATTAATAAACGTATTTATGTCACTAAACGTTGACAACGTTGAGAAAGGTCGCAGGTGCGACCGAAATATTCGTGATTAATAAACGTTATATGTTTCGTTATAAGTCAACTCGGTTCTTCATTTGTTTACTTATGCTGTTCAACTATATAATCCAGAACATACGTGCACCCATCACATTGATGCCTCTCTCTTTCTTTCTCTCTCTCTCTCTCTCTCTCTCTCTCTCTATATATATATATATATATATATATATATATANNTACAGTATATATATATATATATATATATATATATATCATCAAAGAAAGGTAAATACAGTGTTCGAATAAAGGACTTAATAAATATTTCGAATAAAGGACTTAATAAACATTTATTTACAGGATTACATTCGTTGAGAGCTATGCTACACGATGTATTTATTAAGTCCTGTGGGTTGTTTATTTTTGCTGGATCGTAGAGGCTACCACTCAGGATAATCGGACTCGTTTGCCATTTTTATTCACGACGCGATAACCTGTTTACTTATTTTCGACTTAAATGACATAATCATTACTTAAAACTTAAAATGATATAATCTTGATTTATATA
Organism: Anneissia japonica; assembly: GCF_011630105.1. Taxonomy (NCBI): domain Eukaryota; kingdom Metazoa; phylum Echinodermata; class Crinoidea; order Comatulida; family Comatulidae; genus Anneissia; species Anneissia japonica. The sequence goes on from NW_022701346.1 coordinate 27,968, forward strand.
TATATATATATACATATGTTTATATATATATATAGATATGTGTATATATATATGTACCTTTGATGATTTATATATTTATATATATGTATATACGTATATATTTATATATGTATATATGTATATACGTATATATATGTATATATATATATGTATATGTCCTCCTGAAAGGAAACTGATTGCTGTACAGCACAAAATAGAATGGACTTAATTTCCATTAGTCCTACCCACCTTCATTTCAATCGTATTTCATTTTGTCAGTATATATTTTCTAATTTTTCATTTCTATACATAATTTAAATAGGTATACGGCCTATTACATTATAATAATAATAATAATAATAATAATAATAATATATAATAATGATAAAAATTAATTATTATTATTAATATTATTATTATGTGTAATAAATAGCGCAATTTTGTATATTAAAAATTAAAATTAAAAAGTAAAATAATAGAGTCAAAAACACATAAGTATACAAATACAAAGAAGATACAGTAATAAATACAGTAATTGTAGAAATAGGCCTATACAAACAATGGTATACACGCAGGATGAAATGTAACGTACCTACGTAGTGAATGGGGTAGAGGTCATGTTTGAACGCGTTTAATAATAATAATTTATTCGACAATTCACTTTTATAACAGTGGCAACACACAATTAAGTGGTGCAGTCAATCTTAAACTAAGAGAACAAATTGCTCTTCTCTTATTAAAGAAATATAATCAATTTAGACAAGGCTTAACAAAAGTATCTACGAAAACTAAACAAAGGATTAAACAAAAACAAAAACAGGCCTAATAAATACAGTATGAAAAAAATGCGTTACAGAACCTCAATGTCAACGCATTACCTTCCGAAGCACGACGGCAAAACCTGTAAAACATTTTTGGACAATTATCATTATAAAAGTTGGTTTTTATTGATTATATAGGAGTTTTATACTCTCGTGTGGGAATATTTTTTATCATTTTTGAACCCGTGTGGTCCCGAGTTGTCTCGTGTGGTACTTAGTAGGCAGTGGTGAACGCCAGGACCCCCCCCCCCCGACGGAGGGGCTAAAGGCCCCGACGGGGGGTGCTAGTGGAGCGAATCGAGTTTCAGTTGGCTGGGGGCCAGGGGGCCGCCTAGGGCCCCCGGTGGGGGTCGAGGGGGCGAAGCCCCCTGGAAGCCACGGATATTTGATGAATTATGACGAATTTTTATTACTTTATTTGATAGCATCGCGTTACTATAATATGACTTCATGTAGGCTATGCTTTCTAATGTTGAAATCAGCTTCCAAAACCAAAACATTTTAAATAAAGCAAGAAACAAAGAGTATGCAATGTAACCATCTAATTTATTTTCAAATCCTCATTCTTGAAAGTGAAATTCTATTTTGGAAATTTTGCATGAAATCTGTCAACCATGGTCGAGGTTGCTTCACCTATCACGAGGTATTCTAACAATCATGAGGCTATCTAAATGAGCATTTGTCATAACAGAACGCAAATTATTTTTAATTAGTCTCATTGAATTAATATTATTATTATTATTATTATTATTATTATTATTATTATAAGATTTATTAAGCGCACATCTCCACTAAAGTGCTCAAGGCGCTTGTGAAAACCATGAAAAAGCTTATCCTTTTAAACTAAAGGCTACCAGAAAAACAACCATAACCCACATCACTGCTTCCGTTTACCAGCAATTTAAGGTGCAAAGACCGGCTAGTACATAACTCACAGGTGTTCTCAGTTTTGTGGGCATCTAACTAAACAAATTAAAGAACAAAACAAAAAAATTAATTTCCTTGAGCAACAAAAAATAGATGTGTTTTCAGAGCACGTTTGAACAAAGCAGTCGACGAACTTGATCTTATTTCAAGAGGTAATCTGTTCCACAAACGGGGGGCCGCAACTACAAAAGATCTGTCACCCCATGACCTCATGGACCTGGGCTCAACCAGCAATCGTCTATCACCTGAACGAGGATTTCGTGATGTCACATGCCACACTAAGAGACTACGTAAATACTCTGGACCTTCACCGTTTAGCGTTTTATACGTGATTAAAAGGATCTTAAATACGACCCTATAATACACAGGCAGCCAGTGCAATTGTTGTAGAATTGTAGTAATGTGGTCAAATTTCCTCGTCTCAGTTATAATTCTGGCGGATCTGTTCTGCAGCAACTGGAGACGGTGTAAAGAACTCTTCGGCAAGCCAATAAAAAGGGAATTTCCAAAATCGAGACATGAAGTGACGAATGTATGTATAATTTGCTCCGTAGCATCTCTTGAGAGGTACTTCCTAATTCGCTTTATATTACGCAAGTGAAATATAGATGAGCTGGTAATTTTAGAAATATGTCTACCTATGGTCATCGTTGAATCCAGAAAAACACCAAGGTTTTTTACATGTGGTGTATGTTCTATCCGACATCCTCCGATAGTAATATTGAGATCTTGACATTTCTTCAACTGTTGAGGAGACCCAAAAACAATGAATTCTGTCTTCTCATCGTTAAGTTTCAGAAAGTTCTTGGTCATCCAGTTTCTTAGCTCAGCAATACACTTCTTGAGAGACTCAAACTTTACTTCAACTTCTTCCTTCTTAGGTTTGAAGGATATATAAATTTGAGTATCATCAGCATATATATGATGACAGAGATTAAACCTTGAAACAATTTCTGAAATTGGTAGCAGATAGATTGTGAACAATTGTGGTCCAAGAATAGACCCCTGAGGAACGGAATAATCCAAAAAGAAAGAATCAGACTTGGAGTTTCCAACACAAACATTTTGTGACCGACCAGAAAGATAAGAAGAAAACCAATGCAGGGCATTGCCTTCAATACCAATGTAATGCTTTAGACGATCCAGTAAGACAGAGTGATCAACTGTGTCGAATGCTACACTAAGATCAAGCAGAATAAGAGCTGTGAGTTTTCCTTTATCCATTGCTTGGAGAACATCATTTGTAACTCGCAGTAGTGCAGTCTCAACACTGTGGTGAGGACGGTATGCTGACTGAAATGAATCAAACAGATCGTATGCGTTGATATGTTCAGCTAGACGTTTTGAAACGAGACGTTCAATGGTTTTTCCAAGAAACTTAAGGTTTGACACAGGCGTATAATTCTTTAACTCTTCACAATCTAGACCAGGTTTCTTAATTAGAGGTCTGATGTATGAGACCTTTAAAGAATCAGGAAAACTCCCACTTTCGATTGATCTATTGGCGATGTTGGTAATAGTTGGTAAAACAACATCAAGGCACTTCTTCAGAAGAAAAGTTGGAATAGGATCCAAATCTGATGATGATTTGCATGGAGAACTACTGATAACAGCTCTAACTTCAGTTTCATCTGCTGGAGCCAGTTCTAACAAAGGAACCCTATCCATTGCAGTTAAACAAGCGATATATTATATTATTATTATTGTTATTGTTATTGTAGTTTTTGTTGTGATGAAAAGTTAACACTAACAATAAATGGTGGCTAAACTAGTAATTACATGTAAATATTTTTTTTTTATTTTTTCTTTTTTTTTTTATTTGTTTGTCTTCCCCGACGGGGGGCTATGCTTCCCCGACCGGGGTTGGGGGTGGGGCTATAAGTAAACAGGTTATCGCATCGTCAATAAAAAATGGCGACCGATTCCGATTTTCCTGAGTGGTAGCCTCTACGTTCCAGCAAAAACAAACAACCCACAAGAATTCCAAAATATACCACGTCTTGGTAACGTAATGGCGACAATAGATATTGGTATATTGTAAAATAGGCTATCTGTACATATGCAATGTTTCTCTTACATAACATAGACTGAGATATATATAGCAAGCGAATTGGGTTTTTAAATAACATGATGACAGAAATTCAGCCCAAAAGGTTATCTTATTTCTGTTGGTTACGCGCCACTGATTCGCAATGTTTTTGTCATCACTTCAAGATGTCTACCGATTCGTGAAAAAGGCATATACACTTACAATAAGCGAATGCACAACAACACTACACAGACCTTTTTGAGTCTTTGGTCTTGCAATTGTTGTAAACAAATTAGGTGAATAAAATGAAGTCATTATCAGACCACTCAGAGTGTATTGAAGTGCATTTATGAGCAACTACAGAAAAAAAAATCTTCCAGAGGGGGATCCCTTACCCCTTCAAATTTCTGGACCACAACACAAAGTCGCTGTAAACCGATTTTATGTTACTTCAAATTGGGCAAGTTAAAAAATATTTTTATGATTTTGTTGATATTTAGCATAGGACAATACATCTTTAATCACTCTCAAACGGTTCCACCACCTGTTTTATGGCTTTTTAGAAAAATACTCCAAAAACTAATACCTCCTCAGATGTACAATAAACCATCGAAAACTTATTCATTACACAAACTCAGACACCCAACTATAGATAAATGTAAACTATCAGATAATAATACGTTTATTAAAACTCGTATGCTATATTTATGATTTCTGAATGTACAAACAGATAATTATGGAATAGTATGTACAGAGCCAGGCTAGTCCTATACTGGAAACGTTTCGGTTCTTTGCAGTAAAGTAAAACTAAACGTATTCATTATATCAATCAAAATTGCGTACGAAAGATTTGAACAAACATTAAAGTAGTGCATCGTACTATGGTACGAAGCTTACGTAAAAGGTATACCAAAATGA
>NW_022701347.1:0-749 GCF_011630105.1 Anneissia japonica
GTGGTTTCATGAAAAAAATTAGATGAATAAACAAAATGAAAAAAATACACTGAATATCTTAATTTGAATTTCGATCCAACTCGGCCACAAGTCAACTCGGCCACAGTCAACTCGGCCACAAGTTAACTCGGCCACAAGTCAACTCGGCCACAAGTCAACTCGGCCACAAGTCATTTACTGGTACTACATTGTACTAATTGTTATTATTATTGCTGTTATTATTGTTGTCATTGTTGTTATTATTATTGTTATTTTTATTACCTTTAGTTTTAATACACTAATAATTATTAGTCTTAGCATTAACATTATATATTGTTCAAATTTTTGCTGACATTATTATTATTACAGTACCATATAAATAATAAATAATTTTCGATTTTTTATTATTATTATTATTATTATTATTATTTATTAGTCTTAGTGTTATAACTTTAATAATAGTAATTTAAAAAGTTGTTGTTATGGGCGTTTTATTAGTATTTTTCTCATATTATTATTACTATTATTATCATTATTACTATTATTATTATTGTTGTTGTCAACTTTATTATCGATATTATTACCCTATTATTACTAAGTATGCCTAGTATTATAAGTATTATTATTATTATTATTATTACTAATTAGTATTACTATTATTATAAAAATAAACATTATCTTTAATTTATTATTGTTGTATTATATCTATTATCACCTTCAATATCGTTATTATCACTAATTAATTATTAAAATTGATATTTAAATATCGT
>NW_022701348.1:0-526 GCF_011630105.1 Anneissia japonica
TTTAGTCATGCCTAACTAGTCGACGCGAGTGACTCAGTTTCGTGGCTCCAAAAATATGAACATTATTTTGATTGGTTGAAATTGTTTATTTCGGTCCGCCCATTTATCCAAATACGGAATGATTACGTCATTCTTTTGGCATCCTGGTGGCGATTTTTTTTTCCCGTACGAAACATTTGCATGAAACTTCACTCGGGCCATCTCGGATTGACTCGAGTGAGTACGATACGAGGAACAAGAGCAGACACTTCGCAATGTCGTGACGCTCGAGTTTTACTATTTTACTATTATTGCTCTTTCTATGTTTACCTACGGTAGGCCTATGAAATTTCACGGACTTATGTGATGTACGTCACTGTGTAACTAACTGTGACCTTCTTGGATGTTATTAAATGTTAGTATATTATCAACAACAACAACAGCTAGTACCTCCTGTTATACAGTGTAGATAGGTACAGTTATTATACCAAAGGCTAGAGAGAAAGAGGATAAACTATAGGCCTAACTACAGGCTGAGGTCTTACCT
>NW_022701349.1:0-1344 GCF_011630105.1 Anneissia japonica
TACTTAGGGGTTAATTGGTAAAAAGCGCACACAAATCGTACGACGTCACTGCCAAGGCCGGGGACGGCAATTCGATTTTGATATTAATTTTTTGAATAAAGTTATACTAAATAACTTTTAATGACGAACTATTGTCTTCAGTTGTCTTTGTTGGTCATTCAACTGCCATTTTATCTATTTGTTATTATTTGATATTATTATTCTCAATAATCTATAAAACACCCACAAAACAACGTCACGTTAGCTCGATCGGTGGGTACGTCATGGTGACGCCGGTAGGGTAACTTTTCGTCGGAAGGTATCAAGATGATAAACAGTTTCATTGGACTAAATTCTTGTTTATGTTAACCACCTGCTTACCTAAGATTATACTGACACTGTCTGAAGGTTTAAATGGCGAAGTAATAGCATATTAACTTGCGGTACACCACGTAGGTAGTTATCGCTGAGGAAGAGCACAGGAGTGCTCGAAATATTCAAAAATAAAAATTTAGGCCTATTTTATGTCTATTATGTCAACGTATGCGTTTCTATTTCATGCATTCTTACTAACTTTATATATATAAGTATAAGAGACAGATATAATACATATAATATAATACATATATATATAATATTATACATATAATATAATATAATATATAATATAATATATTAATATAATATATATAATAATATATAATATAATAAAAATATAATAATATATATAATAATATATAATATATATAATATAATATATAATATTATACACATATATATATATTATATATGTGTGTGTATGTATATATATGTACATCTATATATATACACATATACTGTATATATATATATATATACAATATTATATATATTTAATTATTATACCTTCTTTATGATATGTTCTTTGTTCTAGCCTACAGTCTTCCTTTGTCTAGTTTTAATTAATAAACCTTATTATATCCTGTGCTCTGTAGTCAATCCTTTTCACACCCCCTTCTATATTGTTAATCCCTTAAACCATGGAGGAAATATATTAACGTCCGTGCTTAAACCCACGTGGTTAAAACCACTCTTGTAGAAGATTTATCTTCTATTTAAGTGCCTGCTTTTGTATTATCTAGCCAGAGTTTTGAATTATTATTATTTCAACTGTATGTTATAGTATGTTTCAGTTGTAGTCTATACCCGTTACATATATATATACATATATATATAAATATATATAGTAATAGAAAGGTTATGTTTACTCTACAGCTGTTTTATAACCTTTCTATTACTATTACGCTCTGCATTCGCATTGAGCACTATACGTCGCTGATCTTGACAACCATATTTTGTATCTATATATATAATGTATATATATAT
>NW_022701350.1:0-975 GCF_011630105.1 Anneissia japonica
ATAAACAAAGAGATAAATAATAACATGTATGTATACGCGCATGTATATAGAAATACTGTATAATTATCTGACGCGTAATATTCTTCGTCGATATCAGTGTAACATAGAATGTCGTGAAGAAAATATTAAACAGATTTGTATGTATTGTGAACCTACGTTGCTTGGTAGCAATCAACATGAATTACTGGTGGCCATGATTGATCGGATGCTGGATATTATTTTCAGTTGTGCATTACTCGCAACGTTAACGCACGCAATATTCGCGGCATGCAACATGTACTGCATGCAATTTCAATGCATTGCACGTAGGCCTACCTTTGCTTACTCGATACGTTTTGTGTTGGAGTGAACTGCTGCACCTTCATTCTTGTATTCTACATCCCTGTTATCGCAAGAAATATTCACAGTGCCTCAATATGCAAAATAGAATTATTTTGCTACAGTCCTGTGTTATACCTTTATTTTCTTTATTTCAATAATATTTTGTGATGGTGGTCCATTCCCCAGATCTAATCATTTGGGGCCCTCAGTACAATAAAAATCCATAGAATATAAAGATGAAAATGAAGCTTTAGCATAAGGTAATACATACAGCAATTTTCCTTGTACATTGGTAATTTACATCAGACAACGTCTACAATCTATTAATATATAGATTATATTTAAAATTACTGAAAAACAGAATACAACATATAAATTAATTAATTAAAAAGCAAAATATTAAAAGAACATTGCTGTGGGTGTAAGCAATGGCTCTATCTCGGATGAGATAATGCACTGTAGCCTATATAGAATAATGCTGTAGTTTCTTTTTATATTCTAAATATAAGAAATGTTAACGTCTTTGATAATAATAATAATAATATTAATACTATATCCTAGATTTATAAAGCGCCTAATGAGACTTCAATGTGTTGTATATAAACTAGAAACGAAAAGAAAACAAAAAAGGACAAAAAGTGAAGAAATTAGATA
>NW_022701351.1:0-1699 GCF_011630105.1 Anneissia japonica
GAAAAAAAAAAAAAAAAAAAAAAACACGTTTGGTGCGGCGCTTTTTCGAAACATTGTTTATTTTGCACCTCTCAAAATATATTTGAAATAATATAAGGTTAAAAATATATTGTACATTTGAGCTTAAAATAAAAATTCTTTAAGCATTTATTTTTTACATAATTTATTTAAGAAACTTCGTTTTACGAAAGGTTTAACTCATTGTAGAAATTGCTTCGCTGTAACTTTATGTTATATTTTTAATATTGTTTATACTACAATTACTTTAATATTAAAAAGGATGAAATAATTTTTTAAAAAGACAAATATGATACACTTAACAATTACGGTACATTATTAACAAGTAGGTAAGCTAGGCCTATACATATATAAAATACTTACATTATTTACTGTATTGTAGGCCTATAACACCTGTCACATACATTTTTAAAACAGAACTTGAAAAATTACTAAATGAGAAAATTGGAATAGGCATATACCGATCCATATGCCTAATCGGAGGAATTGAAATTAATTTCATCTGCTTTAAAAATGTATATTGATAACTTATTTGTATTAATTGATAATGTCAAATAATCAGGAGCTTATGGTTTTTATAACGCTACGACTTTTAATCGCATAACGCCTTTTGATCCGACAATTATATATTAGAATTTAATTTACAAAATTTATATAAAGCTTCATTTTCTATTATATTAATGGGTTTTAAATGATTTTAATTTCAAAATATTCTATACGGTATGTATCCGTTTAAAATTGAACTGTGACCTTTCGTACTATTGCAATTTGTTTAAGCTCTGTAAAAATCACAGTGCGAATTTCCAAACGGCGTTCTACAAACACAAATTTTATAACTCTCTTCGTTATCTCCTTGGTGTACGAAAACAGCGATTTCACTCTGTCACATGTAAAACAAATGAACTGCGCTGCGTAGGGATGGTGCAACGAAAATCACCCGAGCAACGATGAGATTGTTATTTCCAGCGTTTTCAATTCTCGTTTCGTCTTTTTAGCATTTAGTCAAATCGGCTTGGATGTGTTAATTGCAACCAACCAACACTAAACGGAAGTGCGATAATGGTTTATAGTCCTTCGCAATTACTTTGGGGAGATTTCTTAACGATTTTGTCTGTTACGCCACTGTTCTTGCTACTGGTATTACACATATGTTACTAATTTCTACCGTTTCATATTTTATTCATCAAGAAATCTGTTCGACGTCATTTGACGTTGGTTCAACAACTGAAAACTTGCTAAAAAGTAGTTCTAAATAATTTCATAAGTATTGCTCCGAGTAGTTTGTGGGAAATTGTACGATATTATGAGAACTGGGACAAACATTTGCTTCGTCTGAATATCATATTGCCACTAAACAGAAATGTTTGTGGATGTAACATATACGTAATTACTTTTTTGTAGAAAACCTCATATTCCATTTAAATCTATGAATAACATTTTCTAGTAGCGGTGTTTAATGGAATTCCTCGACAGTATCGCGTCCACCATGCTGCTCTGTAATAGTTTTAGTGTAATTCTAAAGATTGCTTCTCATTAACATTAAATCACTATAAAAGTACGATAAACATTGAAAAAGTATATATATATATATATATATATATATATTATATATATATATATGCTACGTACATTTTTTGTTTATACTGTACTTATATGTATATATAAAACATATATATATTTA
>NW_022701352.1:0-670 GCF_011630105.1 Anneissia japonica
CTGGTATAGTCCTTCAGTAGGCCTATGTACTCTAGGTGTAAATAAATACAGAGAATAGGCCAATTCTAGTGAGAACTAAACATGTTTTAATAACGTAGGGCCCATATACAATGCAAAGCAGATTGATCACAAAATCAGAAGCATGATTTCAAACATCAGAACCCAGCTTTTATTGTTTAAAACTCTCGGGGCCCCATTGAATGAAACTACGGTATTATAGTTTATATTATATATTTTTTAAATATTTTCAATGAAAAATAAATGTGATCGTTAATATTGACCTTGGTACAATGTAAACCTGTAATCATATGACTACTTATACAGAATTTTACTATATTATAGGCCTAGACTAGGACCAGGCCTCCTACTATAGTAAAGAGGCTTAGTCCAAGACCTTGTTGCATAGACAATACTTAAATGAATGAAAATTTAAATAGGATATTACAAATTATGGATTTTAGAAATCCATTAAAAAAGGCCCTCAAAAAGATAATTTGTCAGAGCTTCCAGAAGATTCGCCCCACCCTCGCGGGGACCCCTAGACAGTCGCTCATCGTAAGGTCCACTTCGGTTGCAAAACGCACATCCCCATCGAAAATCCTGCTTACGGGCCTGCCTATGCTAGGCATTATAGGCTAGGCTTTATGTGGGCTGGGATTTGCAACAAGGT
>NW_022701353.1:0-510 GCF_011630105.1 Anneissia japonica
AGTCCAGAAATCTCAAAAATTTTTCTAAGTCCAGAAAAGTCGAATTTTTTTCTAAGTCCAGCTTTCAGAAATTTTTTCTAAGTCCAGAAATCTCGAAAATTTTTCTAAGTCCAGAAATCTCAAAAATTTTTCTAAGTCCAGAAAAGTCCAGCTTTTTCGAAAATTTTTCTAAGTCCAGATTTCAGAAATTTTTTCTAAGTCCAGATTTTCGAAAATTTTTCTAAGTCCAGAAAAGTCGAATTTTTTTCGAAGTCCAGAAATCTCGAAAATTTTTCTAAGTCCAGCATTTTCAAAAAGTCCAGCGTAACACCTCCCATTCACACCTTCTCGTGTACACGACGGAGCACCGTTGACTGCCCACACGTCACTGCAGCACTCTACGCTCACTCAACGAGAACAAAAAAATACAAGATATGGAGAAAGTCAAATTTGTGGTTTTTTTCTAGAAAGATTTATTTTTCGTAATTAAATATTTAAAATAACGAGTATAGGAGTACGAGCAGAATCTGT
>NW_022701354.1:0-515 GCF_011630105.1 Anneissia japonica
CAGCGACTTGACCGACGCCTTCGCTTCCCGTCTTGTCGAGTATCCGGATTCCCAGCTCCTTGGCAACTGTGTCGCAGAACTCGGCGGAACCGAAGTCAACGTGTCTGAAGCGATTGTCGACCCTGCTGTACGTCACGTTCTTCGGGGTGATGTCGTTGTGCACCACGCCCGATTTGGCGAGGAAAGTCAGAGCCTTGCACATGTGCAGCGCCAGCGTCCTGACGCACGGAATTATCCCGTGACCGTATCTCAACATTTGCAGATCGCATCCTTCGTTTGTCATCGTTATGGATGCGACGACGTTGTTCTTGAACGTGGCGCCGAGTAGTCGGGGCGTGAATTTTCTCTCGGGATCCGTCCGTTTCAGGTGTGCGAGTATCGCCGTTTCCTTGCTGCCGCTGAGATTATCTCGGTCGGAACCTAACTCCAAGATTTTTTTCTCCACGATCATGACGTCGTCCTTCATTGATTGTACCACGCCGTAACTTCCGACGCCGTACACTCGAATCGCTCCG
>NW_022701355.1:0-687 GCF_011630105.1 Anneissia japonica
CTCGGATTTTTATTTGTACAGTATATTGTTTTATTGGCAAAATAAAGATAAAATAAAATAATAATTTAAAAAAATCCAGGCTGTGTATATCCAATTTACAGTGATTTATTTTAATCCGACCTCGATTTATTTACGATTCATTTAATGTAATTTTATTTAAGAACGTTTACCTGTAGTATATTTAGTGACATTTCCAAAATGTTTTTAATTAGATTTAATTTTTTATAGATCAGTTTCCTTAACATATCAAAGTTGCTATATTCATCGTTAGGCCAATCAAAAATGTTGATAGACTGCAGAACATTGGAAAATTAAAACATTGAATGTTTGCTCTCAAAACCAGTGGCTGATTAAGGGGGTGGGGGCGGTACGGGCCCTCTCCCTGAATGGAAAAAATTATATTCAAATTTTAAGTCATTTCCGTCTGACTAGAGGTGCCATAACTACAATTCTTCCTAAGGGGCCCAGGTAATATGGACCCTCCATCTCTGAAGGTCCCTACCTGGCCCCCCTCTCATTTCATGGATTGCCACCGGAATAACTTTAATACTCAGTTCATATGGCATCTTTTAAAACGTGAAAATATCAAGAATGTCTGAGCGCAAGGGACTCCACCCACTTTACCTTAGAATCTCTCTATATATAATACGATGGAGGAATACACAGGCCTAAGGACTGCAGTACAGT
>NW_022701356.1:0-509 GCF_011630105.1 Anneissia japonica
AATTTTAAGGGCCTGTTATTGGCAAATCCGTGGCTCTCTTTAATTAGAATGAATTAAGTTATATATAGTTAGGTAACACTGGCGTTAAAAAAAACCTATGAAAATGTCAATAAACACTTTTTATCTAAACTTTCGAAATTCGCCGCTGAATGTTATTGTCGCAGTACTTTAAGCAATAAATCAATGTTGCTATAGTATCAGAATTATCTTCTTCATTCTCATATGCAACCTAACTAAGGAGTGTCTTTGAAGAAGTCTCTGCAAGACTTGCTTGAAATTGGAGATCAAATCGAGCATTTATATAAAGCGCTCTACATAAAGAACACTGCGACACCTATGGCTATACAATTCAAGTGGGCAATAATACATTAATTAAAGTACTGTATTTAATTTATATTAAAAAGAAATTCAAAAGAGATAGAACCTCCAATAGTAAGATGGAATATATACAAAGACACACAATATGGTACAAACAATGAACTGTCTTCATAAAGCTTAAACGAGGATAA
>NW_022701357.1:0-456 GCF_011630105.1 Anneissia japonica
ATATGTATATACAGTATGTATGTGTATATATGCATGTGTATATAAGTATATATATATATATATATATATAATTGAATATGCAATAATGTTTTGCTCACACTATGATGACATTACTTTCATGAAATTTAAATAATATTTTGTATTTATAATATTCAAAATCCCATAATTTTTTGACAGGATTTCTTATTGTATACCCTGGTACAGTATGTGTTTATTTAAATTAAAAATGATGAAAAAATATTGTGGGATACCCCCACAAAAGTTTAAAAAAAAAAGTGGTGACATGGTCAGATAATTATGGTAATAAATAGGTTATTTAAGATCAATATTGTATGACATCTTAATAATACATCTTCTCAGATTGTTATTAAATAATCAGAACAGTGGCAAGATTCTACTAGTGAAATACCTTATATACAGTATGTATATAAGTATACAGACTATGCTATATATAAA
>NW_022701357.1:489-838 GCF_011630105.1 Anneissia japonica
ATACTAGTTAAAAGATAGAATAATAATAATGTTGTAATATATAAATATGTATCTCGACCACAGGTCTCTGTGGTTGAGTTGGTAAGACCTTCGCACGTTAAGAAAAAGGTGCTGAGTTCGAGTCCTGGTGGAGGCAAGGTATATAAATACAATACTAGTTAAAAGATAGAATAATAATAATGTTGTAATATATAAATATGTATCTCGACCACAGGTCTCTGTGGTTGAGTTGGTAAGACCTTCGCACGTTAAGAAAAAGGTGCTGAGTTCGAGTCCTGGTGGGTCAAGGTTTCCTTTTCATTCGGATCAGATTTTCCTCTTCTGTTGCATTTAAATTGTACATTATTAT
>NW_022701358.1:0-639 GCF_011630105.1 Anneissia japonica
TCAATCTTTGCATTATCGTCTTCATTATCGTCTTCTGGAGCAAAGAATGATTTCTCACCGTAACCAGCATCCTAAAAAACATATGATTGAATATGAGTTACTAACTGGTCAACAAGAGATCTACAGTTCAAAAAAACTATTGACAGACAAAAACAAACATTCATTTTAAATGGAATGCATTCTATACAAATGACTCAAGTCTACAATATTGAAGAATAAGATAATGTCTAATAAGTCAAACAAATATGAATGTAGATGTTTGGATGTGTCTAACAGAATGGCAACAATTGTGTTGTTGTATGTGTTGTTGTCATGTTGAAGTTGTGCTGCTTGTTGAGTTGTTAATGTGTGTGTTATGTTTTTCTTAAGCTCTGTCCAGAGAAATATGCCATTATTTAGTCATGACATGCCTATATATGGTCATGATGTGATGTCATCATGACCGTATTTAGGCACATCACATGTTTTTGTGAAATTATATTCAATTGTCTGAACAGGGATTTTTACTACTAACCTTTAACCTCTGCTCTGCAGCCAACATAGAATAATAAGCACAGCACTGCTCTGGGGTCACCACTGATCTCATCTCTTCCTCAGTTGGAAGACGGAAGTCTGGTTTCAAAACCCACCAATTGGAAT
>NW_022701359.1:0-714 GCF_011630105.1 Anneissia japonica
CATCAGCAGCGTTAAAAGCTGTTGATGCGTTGACTCTTGGGAGGTGACTAACTTCTTGTTCATCAACAGATGAATCGTGATCCTGCGATGTTTCCACACCACTGATGATTTGATCATCCGTTAGCCACTGATACCCTGGATCGTCTGCGCCTTCAGTCAGCCATTGAACAGGTCCCATCTACTCGCTATCATCGGCCTGGTATCCGAGTTCTTCAAACATTACATCGAATTCAGCCGAGTCACCGTCATCATGATGGTTTCTTTGATGAGGATCGGAGTCGTTGTTTGGCTCTTCTCCCAGAAGTTGTCGCCAGCTACGACTTAGGTTTTCCTTTTTTTTTTAAACATGAGAACAATAAAACGTTTTAAGTCAAAAGTGTGATTGTGTTATTCATTCATATGTGATCTTTTCTAACATATTAATTAGCATCTTAAATTCCTGTTCAATTTTTAATTTCCATGTTACTTATAAATTCCAATCCAATAACAGCTGTCTCTTATACACATCTAGATGTGTATAAGAGATCCAATCAATGTTCAATCAATGTTCAATAATCAATGTATAATCAATGTCCATTCAATGTTCAATAATCGACTTTCAGCAATCAAATCAATGTTCAATTGTGATGGTCATAAGACTGTCATAAGAAGAAGTTGATGAGTAATAAATATAGAAGCATACATGATAAAACTGGTTATAACCATGTTGAAAAG
>NW_022701360.1:0-1306 GCF_011630105.1 Anneissia japonica
AAAACGAATTATTTTAATCGCTAGCTAGCATTCTTCCATTTAACAAAATATTGTTTTAATTTTCAATAAAACGTATGTATACTTTATGGACCTTTCTGTCCTGTTTTGTAGTTTTTAGATCGCTCAATTGTGTTGTTTACATGCACTTCGCAAAAATCTAGCTTCACTGTGTCAAATAAGTTTCTGACTTCCACACACTTTTTTATTTCGTCATCGTAAACATGTGCGCTCATTTTAACGACTGGCGTTGGTGGTAGTTCGTTGAAATTGAATTAATAGCGACTATTATAGCAGAAATAGAAAAGATTGAATTGTTAATAAATAAATACAACAAATCTGATTTTATTATTAAGAAAAATATACATTATCACTTTGAAAAACGTACGCAATCGGACTTTTTAACGTTATTACTTGGTCGATAATGCAAAGGCCAAAGGTCATTGGTAATATCGACTATTCGTAAAAACGGACGTTTGCTGGGTGTTTACCCAAAATATTACAAATAATTTCTGAAAACCAGACTTATGAGACTACTTCGATGCTGTTGTTAGCATTGTTGAAGTACGTTGTTGCCAGCCAGAAGATGATAATGGTGGTACAATACAACAAAGCTGGCTTAGATGCCTACGTTACGTAATCGTGTCCTTTTAATTGTATAAGAGACAGCACTCATTATTCATGATAATCTAGTAAAGTTAAGTCACTTAACTTAAGTGACTTAATTCCTTTAACTAGCTATAATTGAGTGGTTCACGTCGAACTTTTAACTAGTTAAGTGGATGTATATCTAGATAAAAGTTCGACGTGAACCCAACTATAGACTATTATAAAACATGAGGGGTGCCGTTTGTTTACCTTATCGCTGTTTAAAATGGTCGCATTCTCTTACGAACAGCGGCAGGGCGGAATACAGTAGTTTAACCCGAGGACGTAGTGCGAAAAAAGCTGTTATTTTCTATCGGCATTATTGCCGCAGTGCGAAAAAAGCTCCGATTTTCTATCGGCACTGCCGCAGTGCCAAAACACTGCAGTTTTCTATCGGCACTGCCACTCGAAAAGCTGCTGTTTAATTATCAAATGGATGTTTTTATCTATAGATCATGGTATCAATAATTGGTTAGGTCTAGCCTAGCCTATAATATTGTTAACATTATATTATATATGTTTTATAATTAAATTATAATTATTTCTAAATATTAAATATATACATAGCCTATATCTAGGCCCATACATAAAACAAAAAAAATAAAATAGTAGTAATAATAGTAATAATAATAATAATATAATAATAACAGTGCTCGAAATG
>NW_022701361.1:0-3848 GCF_011630105.1 Anneissia japonica
ACTTTAATACTAATAAAAATAATTGTTAATAAACTAATGTTACAGTAATTTAAATGACAAATTGGATGGTTTTTCCAGATACAATGTAAATAGAAAAAATAATATAATAATAATAATAATATCATATATTTTAGTATTTATTTTATTTGCTGTATTTGTTATGTAGTAGAAAGCGTAGGATTCCTAAAACGAAAATAAAAACATAACAAACTTTAATACTAATAAAAATAATTGTTAATAAACTAATGTTACAGTAATTTAAATGACAAATTGGCTATTTTTTCCAGATACAATGTAAATAAATAACAAAAATAATAATAATAGTAATAATAATAATAATAATAGTAATAATAATATATATAACATCATATCATATTTTAATATTTATTTTATTTGCTGTATTTGTTATGCAGTAGAAAGCGTAGGATTCATAACAAACCGAAAATAAAAACCGTCCGATAATATTAATTGATAGTTTAGTAATAATAGTATTAATTTTATTTGCTTTTAAGTAGCCTGTTGTTACTTATTAGCAATACAACAAAACATAAATTAAAAAAGTATTATAAACCGATTGACGAACTTGCAATGATAATTAGGCCTAGTTATATTAAATTTAGCGTTTCGAAACTCCATTGGCGCTCCGTATATTTGTTGAAAACAAACCGCGACCGAAATGAAGCGCGACCGAAATGAAGCGCGACCGAAACGAAGCGCGACCGAAATGATCTGTATTCTCCCAGACCAGTCTTCCAGACGATCGATGAGATATGAAAAAAGCGCCTGAACACATGCTTGTTGCATCGCCAAAACAATTGATCTCTCTGGGTGTCAAATTAACAATGACTAATACGAACTGGGCCAAGAATATACGTTTGTCGCACAAATGCATGTGTCCCTCAAACACCTATAAATTCAGCTTCTTCCCAAGGACACTGAAACACTGGGTTGCAGTATCCAAGGAAATAATTGAACTGCCCACTATAGACACTACTAAAGCAGTTCAAGGGTGCCATCGAGACCATATTGTAAATAGTCGCATGAACTTAGCACTGTTAGTTAGTGTTATTGCACTCGAACAAAGCTGTCTATCGGCGGCTGAGCATCCTCGTCGAGATGCTGCACAGGCTTTGACGAGTATTGAAGTAGAAAAAGAAGTACAGTACTACAAACAAATGTTTACCCTGTTGTTTTGTGGGATGTGTTAACAGATATATCCCAGGGGTGGGGCTTAGCAGAAGCCACTCTGTAAAGTATATTGATGACAGTTTACTCAGTAGAATAATGAATGTGTACAATTGAATATATTTAATACCTTTTTTTACCTTTGACTTTCAGGAAGAACGAGAAGTTTTGCAATCCATCTACGAAGGAGATGAACATTTTAAAGAGCTGAACCCAACCACATTTCAATATCGGGTAAAATGTTTTAAGATAATAGCAGATTAGAAAACGGGTGTTAAAATTGGCTGGTCTGTTCAGATTTTGAGACAGAGGGTGTTTTTGGAAAACGAAAGATTGTGTGGTGTGTTGTAGAGGGCAGTATCCTAAACTAATAGTGTGTATTAATATTTTGATCTTTTTTTTTTTTTTGCAGGTTGGAGACATTGGTCATTTTAAATCATTTTTATTAGAAATTGCCTGGGGTGATAACTATCCAACAGAGTTACCTAATATTAACTTTGATACATTCTACATTAATCATATGTACAGTAAGTGATGTACACATATTTCAAACTCTTTTTTCAGGAAATTATTTCTATTTTTGTTGACTTTTAAATATGAGTTAATCTACTATGTAAATTATTACTATGTTGTGTTATAGGTTCACACTGTTGTTAGTTGCACAGATATTAGTTGATAAGGAAAAAATCCCTAGACCTATATTAAATAGTATTCATCAGTCCAAAGCAAGTAATTAAATTCGTTTTACTAATGATCATCATAAGTAGATTGTTATTTGCTCTCATTTTATTATTTCTTGTGCTCAACAATTATGTAATGGACATAGAATGTAAATGTGATATATATATTGTATATATATAGGCCTATATATTGTAATATATTATAATATACACACACACACACATATATATATATATATATATATATATATATATATCCAACAGAGTTACCTAATATTAACTTTGATGCAAATGAATTAAATAGCTGACTATCAGCATGAAAGTACAATGTTGCACATTGTACTTTTATGCTGATAGTGAGTTATTTAATTTATTTGTACCGTTCTTATTTCTTTATTTTCTGAATTGAATTTTTTTGTACATTTTGAGATATTTTTATTGGTATTCGAATAATAATTGTTAATGAATTTAAATATTTAAATTTTATGTAATTGGAAATAATAGTAATTTATTAGCTCACCACAATTTGTAATTAATTTCAATGGTTTTAATATTGTAATTATATTTTAATTATCTTTCCTTTTAATTGATTGTCTTTCAATATTGTAGATATTGAATTTAATACTTTTAATTGATCTGTATTGTATTGTAATAATTTAGAATTGTATATTATAGTTTGTTAGGTAATTAATAATATTTATTTTTGACTAAATTTTCCAATTTTAATTATTTTAACAATGTAATTAATTATAAGTATATTTTTGTAGTTTTTATATATAATATTTTTGTAATTTGATTGTATAATGCTGCCTGTTTTATATTGTATTTTATCAATTTTTATGTAAAGCGCTTTAAACAGAACTCTGAAAATGAGCTACATAAATTAATATTATTATTATTATTATTTTTATTATTATTTCTTGATTTTACATCAATATTTGTAATTTAATTTAACTACTATTTTGGAGACTGGTCTCGTATATAAATGAATGAGTTGAATCAAAGCGTTAAATAATGATAACAGAGTTTAGAATTGGTTTGTGTGTTGTGTTTATATGATTAAAATTATCTTGGTGAAGGGGTTGGTAGTGTGACAAAGAACAGCCATTCAGCATGTCTAATGTGTTGTAGCACGCTATGGTTTTCATTTGAAGGGGACTCAAATCAATTCCCTACATTTTTAAACGTAAACATTTGGTTTTGAAAAGTGAGTGTACCGTACACCTGAATAAACAATTAATGAGTTTAATAAACTAATTCCAGGATCGTTTATTCAAACCCTTAAAAAAAACAATGAATTTAATAAACTAATTCCTCCATGGTTTAATCAAACCCTTAAATAATAACAGAGTTTAGAATGCTTTGTGTTGCGTTTGTATGTTTACAGAATAATCTTGGTGAAGGGCAGGAGCGGATCCAGAGATGTCCAAAAGGGGGGGGGGGACCGATTTGAGGCGTTGTGGGCTATCATTTTTTTCTTTTTCTTTCTTTTTTCCTTTTTTTTTTCTATTTTTTACCTTCCAAAAGGGGGGCCGGGGCCGGGCCAGTGTCACGAGAATTCAGGTACCATCGAGAAATTAAGTTCCAGACCTAAATTCTCGCTTAAGCGAAAACTTTGGGCTTGTCGATAAATTAAGTACTATTCTCATTTTATGGCACTTATAAATTAATGCATAAATTTCATTTGTTTTATATTTACGACCGATCGTAATTAATCAAGTGAACTAGTATTTGGTACGAAAACGGTGAAAATAAGCAGGAAATATACGATTTTGAATGTTTTTTATTCTTGTTAATACTTCAAATCGCATCCGCAAAGACTACGACGTTGACCTAATTTTCTTCACTGCTACAACAGCAGCGCGAAGATTGTCCTTGTACCGCATGTTTGGCAGCCAGGCTTTGCACCGTGACGTATGGATGCTCTTCATTTTCAGCCAGAGTAGATACATGCCCAGAGTGGGAAAACAAAATATGAAAAAG
>NW_022701361.1:3899-8098 GCF_011630105.1 Anneissia japonica
GGCATCAAATTGTTTGGTAAGACGGTATACCCCTCTCCACTTGTAAAATTTTAAAAAACATGTTTAGACCAATTTTTCATTGCATTTTATTTCTTTTTAGACGTTGTGTGTGTTTTTTGTTCTTTGTGAAAATTTAAATCGTTTTTATGGGACCCACTTTTTATGGCTTATCCTATTAATTAATCAGGGTTGTTTGTTGCATTTTTGCCTTTCTTGTCCTGTTGTTTTAGTTACATGATTAATGAATAAATTCAATTCAAACTAATCAGAATTGATTGGAAATTGGACTGGAGAATATTGCCAAAATTTTTAGCCAATGTTCCAAAAGATAATGGTTCCTACGATTTCTCAAAATAATTTAGGCATGTTAAAGTGTTTTATGCTCTGCTTATGCACCTAATAACAGGATTAATTACAGAATTCACTCAAAATTGTGGTATTTCATTTTTATTTATTTTATTCAATGTCCAGGTAGATCTATTAATAATGATACAATGAGAATACAATACTTTGCACGTATATAAGATATATAAAAAATGAAATGGAACAAATACAATAATAATGTAATCAAATCGTAACATTCATGCATTTAGACTGCTTAATACAGTCATGGGGGTATGATAGAGTATATCAACAAAGAGCCAAGATAAATTATATATCACTCAATACTGTATACGTTCTTCTTACAGGGAGATAATAATACTAGGTAAAGTGGGTTGACACACTTGAGTTGTAAATTCACAGAATTGGAATTCAATAAATTAAATTAATAAAGCCTTGTAAGTCTATTTAAAATCACTTTAGCTTGAAGATAAAAATGTATATTTAATTCTCTGAACTATAGTTTAAGAAACGTTTAATAATAAAATAAATAATATCTTCCCGCTTTCGAACCATACACTGTTACGTCAGCTATTGGCAAGTGGTATTTGTAATGACTTTCAAAACAAAACCCTTGAATTGATATTTGCTACACTAGTAGTAGTAGTATTAAGTACCGTACAATAAAGAATCGTGAGGAAAAAAATTCCACTCTGTTGCCTCCAAAAAACAATGTAAATACAATATATTACTTAAAACCACCACACCATTTGGACTCAATATTAGGAACGTTCTCTCAGTACACTAAATTAAACCTATGGCATTCCAAATTATTCTGGATAAATCATTTGGCTTATTCATTGAGGCATGCCTCTAAAGTTTAGTTTTGGCCTTCCCGTTTACTTGTTTAGGCTGTTTATTCTAAACCCACCTAGCCTATTGTTTCTAATCATGCTTGCATGAAATTCTCACTTTATACTATCTGGCTTTTCAACCCTCACTCACTCGCCACTGAGGAAGGACTAGTGTTGTCCGAAAGCTGTGGTTCTATTTTTGGCTGTTTACTTACGTTTACTTTTTAGCTGTTGCTTATTATTTTTGTATCTCTACCGAGATCCAGCCATTGTTTCCCACAGCATTGTTGTTTATGTTGGGAATTGTGAACTAACTGAGAAAGCATCAATTTATTTATTGCTATCTTTCATTTATAGATTATAGTAAAAAGAGAAAAGATGTGTGGGCCTCTGTCAACACGGTAATTTCAAATACATCAAGTACCAAACCTAGAATTTACAGCATTCGGATTGAATATAAAAGCCCCCCCCCCCCACCTCTTTATTTTGTTAAAGTATCATGGTATTCAAGGTTTTATGGTATTTCAAATAGATTTAAATACTAAGAAAATTTTAACTGACACCCTATACATACATATATCATATGTGAATAGTGAATATCATCTCTGTGATTTATGCACATATTTACATAAGAGAAGTAGTCATATCTTACTTCATAAACATGATAATTGATATTTTAAAAAAATATGTACCTTAAAACCTCGAATAGAATCACAGTTGCCTTCATCCCGGGAAAGAAGCTCACCTCGAGTTGAAGCTCCTGGATATACAGGTTGATGTTAAAGTTGCTCTATTTGTTGTTATTCAGGAGTAATTCCTAAAATTTACAACGTTCGTTTTGAATTAAAAAAAAGCTTAAGGATGTGCAACTCCTGTCTCTTATACACATCTAGATGTGTATAAGAGACAGCAATATAGCAGTGACTAAGATAAATCGTAAAATATATGTATAATTAGACCGGATTAAAAAGGGGCGGTAACAACAAAGAAAATAAAGATAAACGAAAGGGCTAATCAGCCGAATGTAGGCCTATGATCTCACTAGCCTGAGCCAATGAAAATGAAATATAACAAGTTAAATAGTATATAAAGGATGAATAAAATGTACCAAGATGAATGCATTGATTAATAAAAAGTGTAATCTGTGAGAAATCCTAAATCTTTATTTACGCCATTTTTGTGAGTATTTAATCTTAAGATCCATTTCAATTCGCAACAACGTCTGTCGGTGAGGGAATTAAAACCTGTACTGACTAAATGAACTTAAGCTTAGAGATACAATGGTTGACTTGGTTAAAATGCTTAGCTACATGAAAGCCTAGTGTATTGTCTCTAATAGATTTTTTATGTGATTATTGCATCTTAGTCTAAATTTGCAACCAGTTTCCCGACGTATATAGTATCCATACATTGGGTACACCAAATAAGATATACCGGTATGACATTTGAGGCATTGCAAGTGAGCGATGGTGGGTGTATGGTTAAGTGGCGGATGTTGATGGTGTCGTCGGTAATAAGAAGCTTACAAAGGGTGATTACCAAATTTAGGGGTGATAGTGGTAGCCTGGTTGTAAAACTACTGAAATGAACTTTAGCGGGAAAAAAGTAAAGGAAAATTAATTTTTGGTTTTTCTGAATCAGCATAGCATATAGTGTCTCAGAAAAAAAATCCCCATGCCTAGGGCTTGAGCAATTCTTTTTACAGCACTTTGAAATTTTGGCCTAAAATACCCTATTTTAAACTATTTAAGGGGAAATAAATTTGTTTTTGGTCACTTTTACATATACTGTGGATATGAAATGTAACAACAACATGGCTATATAGTTACTCATCACTCTCATTAAAAAATTTGATCGGAATGATGACGTCATCATGACAAATTCCAAGATGGTGTCCATTATCGTGGGAAAAACTATGTTTTTAATGTAAAAGTAATTTTATTGTTATCAAAGTACAATACAATCTCAATACAATATTATACATACAGGAATAATATATATATATATATATATATATATATATATATAGTTCTATAGAGTGTTCTTAGAACCTCTAAAGAAATTTTGTAGAAAAAAAAAATTCTATGAAAAATTTATAGAATTTACTTAGAGTATTTGTATAGAAAAACAAAATTTTACAGAGTTTCTTTAGAAACACTTTTATTTTCTATAGAACTACAACAATTACTATATAAATTTTTTATATAGAATGTTCAACCCCCACCCATAAAAACAAAACAGGGTTTCAAAATTTAAAAACGTCCAACATCGCCAGTTTTGACTGGACATGCATGAAATTTTGTACACATAAACTAGAGGTGATTTACAACAAATGTTCATCGCCCTTTTTGTAAGTTAGACTCCAGGGTTCCCTCTACACCTACAAAACAAAACAGGGGTGTCAGCAAGGACTATATATTACAGCCATTTACCACAACTGTAATAGTTCATGTATGGCGCAGTCGGTTAAGGATGTGCGCCACTCGCACTGTAGTAGTGGTCAAGGTGCTGCAGAAGGATGAAACCAAAATTACTGTGAACCTTAAGCTACCAGAAAATAAACAGCACACATATCACTGCACTGTTTACAGAAAATTTGATGCAGAGGGGGTGTTCTATACATAACTCACAGGTGCTCAAGTAATCAGGGTATCTAGCAAAACAAGCAAGTCAAGAAAAAAGAAAACTACCTCTTATAAGTTCACCCTCTAATTCTCAGACCCCCTGAAATAGTTCATGTATGGCGCAGTCGGTTAAGGATGTGTTCTAAATAACTTTAGGGGGATGGGTTGGGGGCAGCAGGAGCTTAAGTCCCCCACTGGACAGGTCATGCCCCCTCCCATCGGACAGAGCTCGCCAGACAGTCGGACTAAAAAAATACAAAAATAGGCCCACGCCAAGACATGTCACAGTCTGAGAGTGTCATTTCTGGCCATCAAGTGGTTTCTTTCTTTAAAAAAGCTCATTTGGGAGGGGGAACGCCCTCTCAAACCCTTCCCCAGCTCGGGCCTACGAGCTGAAGGC
>NW_022701361.1:8133-8738 GCF_011630105.1 Anneissia japonica
GTATAAGAGACAGGCTTAAACTACAGTATATGAAAATATCATTGGAAACAAGCTCATTATGGGACACATGGTACCCATAAGTGTGCGTGGGTCATATGGGGATTGCAAAATCATGGGTTATGAACATGGGGTGTAATCAGGAGGGGTGAGGTGCAAGAAAAATTGAAGGAACATATAGCATGAGAATGAGCAAAATTCTAGGGTTGGGGATGCCATTTTCTTGCATTTTCCCCACATTCATCTTAGGTAGATACGCATCAGCATATGGGTGCCCATATGAGACCAATTAGTTTGTGAAGCAGTTCAAAATTTAGCATGATCCAAAATCAGAGTCCCCTTTCAAGTGATGCATTAATTTTATTTGTGGCCTGACTATCAAAAGTAATAATGGAAGCAGTTACCTTTTTCCTAACATAATGGCTTGAATGCAAGAAAAATATGTTGTGGGTGTAACACAGGGCAGGAGTTCAACTTGCATGTAGAAAAGTCCATTTTGATATGTACAACGGTGTAAATGCAGGGATGCAAATACTGTTGTAATATTTATGCTAGGGTAAGCACGTAAACTACAAGCATAATTTGGTATTACCCCCCCCCCCCCCCAT
>NW_022701361.1:8758-17304 GCF_011630105.1 Anneissia japonica
GAAAAGTCTATGGTTATGTATTCCCACTGAACCATGCACAAACTAATCAACCACAATACAATAAAAACCAGTCACAGTTGGATGGGTAACCTTCAAAAAACCATCAGCAGACACAACAAAACAAACAGAACAACCTAAGAATAAAAATTGCAATTGCAGAAAACAAGAGGAATGCTGTTATGTGTAGTCTCCGCTGGAAAAAAAAAACATTCTAAACTGGGTACGACGATCATATAGCGTCCTTTACAAACCCAACAAAGACATTTAACACTCATTGGCACCCTAGGCCCGTTACCACCTAGGCCCTTTTGTCACCTTATAATAAATAGCGAATATTTAACACCGATTTGTAGTTAGGGGGGATGCATATATTTTTATAATTTGGTATTTGAATGTGAACTTAGTCCTAATACTAGAGTAGAATTTTTTTAAATAAACTTTGTGTCCTGTTTTATTAACATGTACTTTTTATTCAATCCGTATAAAGAGGGCAATATTGTAGTGTCCAGTTTTAGTATATTTTTACAATTAAAAACATGTTTTTATGACAATAATACTTATTTATATGGTTTAACTACAAGCCTGTGTGTATATAATAATGGTGGTTGTTACAAACATTAATTAATTGAACTTTATGGTACTCATTTGGTTTAAAGTTATTCCTCCACGTTTTAAGGATAGCCGGGTTTATTACAAGCTATATGAGGCATGTCATGGCAAAATGGTTAAGTTGTCGCACAGGCCAGTATTGAGTAAATGAGCTATAAAATATGGGAGCTCAAAAATTGCCTAAAATCCAAATTTGTTTTTCACTATAGATCAACAGTTTAATGTCTTATTAAACATGTACCAAAGTATTAGGTCTGGAAATGGTCAACAAATTGTTTATTTAATGTTATTTTGATAGTTCATTCTATTATACAATGTATGCACAAATAACTTTGAAAGGCAATTACTCAAAATCATGTTTATCTTGATTCTAAGAGTACTGTACTTTCACTTTCCAATAACTTAGGCTTGTGTCCAATTTGAATGAATGACCCCTCATTTTAAAAATCACATACTCAGGTGTCTGAAAATACCAATAACTTGAATTTCAATTATTTTTGCTACAACTTAGCCATTTTGCCACAATATGCCTCATATTTTATCATGGGAAATAAGGTCAAGAATAAACGTTAGAACAAATTTAACAAATTTTTTGAAATTTTCACAAGTTTGTAGGGATTTTAATAATATTAATAATCAAAATACAGGAAAAAAGTGAATTACTTATTGACTCATGTGGTGGCTTGTCTGCCTAATTCATCTTTCTGGTCTCCTTTTCTCCGACTTTTCCTTCCAAAATATTTCTTTAAATCTTAATCATTCTGATTGTGTACCCAAGGTACTGAAATTTCCATTTCTATATGTTTCAAAGACAAGCCAAACCATGAGTTACTCCTCGCAAATCGGGTTTCAGAGATAATGGGCAAAACATGCTTGAATGTCAAATTTTTAAGAATATATTTTAGTACACTAAACTAACCTTTATATATTTATACATCATGCTAGCCTATGATGCTATTTTCCCCATTTTCAATGTCAAAACAACAATTTTTAACAATTTGGTGATGGTTTCTGTATGAGAAATACCTGAAATCATATACTTTGAAGGCTGACTTCTCAAATATTGTTATTTAAACAGCTATATGTTTAAATGCTTGTAACTTTATAAGGAAATGTTGGATTTAAATGATTTTTTACCATTATATAGCTCTTGTTTTACTGTTTCACCCTGTATAATTAACTAAAAATACATTTTTCAAGAGTATATGCTTCTCGTCTACTAGTATTCTTTGTACTTTTTGTGCAGTTTGTAAGAAAAGAGCAACCACCATATAAAAAAAAACCATTTTTATATACACATAAAAAAACAGTAAAATGCTAATTATCGAAACATTTTAATTTTTAAACAGGCAATCAGAACATTTGACTTTTGAGGAAATTAGTCTCCTCACTGAGAGTGAGCATGAGGACAGTGAGGAGTCCTTTGAAGAAATCAGTCTCCTCACTGAGAGTGAGCATGAGGACAGTGAGGAGTCCTTTGAAGAAATCAGTCTCCTCACTGAGAGTGAGCATGAGGACAGTGAAGAGTCCTTTGAAGAAATCAGTGTCCTCACTGAGAATCTGACTGATAGTGAGGACATTGCAAATAAGTCTGAAAGACATGATGAGGCACAAAAAACGGGGAAAATGCTTTGGGAATTTATGGTAATTACAATTTATTTTAATTTCTTCACAATTTAAATATTTTCTATCGGCATTCAATAGCAGATAGGCTGAGAATATCAGAAACAAAACAATATGGTTTCCAGCCTCTTGATGACTAGCAAGGTCAAGAGGTCATACTAACTTGCTAAAATCGACAAAAATGTAATACTATAAATACTATGAAAATAAAACAGATTTTAAACCACCAATACATTTGAAAAAGTTAGCGTTAAAATGTTGAACAGATTAAAATGTTAAAAATAAATGTAATGTAGCTTTAACAATGAATGCTTGTTTTTGCAAAGATTTTTTTTTTTTTATATTTTCCTCTTTAATGTGACAAGACGGATTATGTGTTTATAATCTTAGTAACAAATGTTATGTCTTCTCTGTAGGCTTCAGAGGATTACCTAGCACCAAGTAATCCAGGAAATCTTCTAAGTTTGAATGCGATTGCAGCAGATTGGTAAGTTCAAACAAAATAAGTAATACATTACATTTTTTCCTTTAACATACAAGGTATTGAAACTTACATGTCTCTTGGTATGCTTATTAAAAAAAAAAAACACCTAAAATTCATAAAGCATATTCAGGCTGACTTTCTGCATACACTTGAACAATGAAACTGTTTGTAAAATCTCAAGAACCTTTTAAAAAAACAATTCAAAATTAAATAAAAATATTTCAGGCCTATATAACATTGAGGTTCCACATGTGTTTCAGTACGATAATCAAATATACTGTATAGGAAATCATACCAAGTACCACCCCCACCGCTCTGACGATCTGAGCATTTTTAAGTTGTTTTAAAATGATTTCAGGGAGTTTTTGTTGATAATACAGGTACATATGCAAAAATATTATTAATAAAGCCAATTTGGGTTTCAATGTAGGCCTGTTTATTTTGAGCACTGAATTTGTGATAATTCATTATCATGCATAGACTTCTGTTAAATGCGTGACAAATTTAGGATCACGCATGTGTTTCTGCAAAATGCGTGTTTCATCCAAAATCACTTTGAAATGCGGGACTGTCCTGCACGATGCAAGACGGTTGGTAACCATCTGGTAAACCATAGGAAATAATATGAAATCAAGTTTTTGTTGCATCTCTGGGAACACAAATAATGTATATATCAAAAAACACAGTGCTCAATTATATAGGAACATGTGTTGTAAGATATCAAATGTAGTTCATTAACAGAAGTTTTAACAAGGTATTGTTATCATTGTTATTATTAGTGGCTTAGTGGAAATCAATAAGGAGGCGGCATTGAAATACGGGTAGATTGAAACAGTAAGTCACAATACAAATGAAATACAGTATAAAAAATATCACTTAGGCTCTATGTATATATAAAAAAATAAGACTAGTTTATGAATTAATTATATGCCCTTATCGAGCATAAGGTCTATAACTGACATAATCTAATTCAAAATATAGAATCCTATTCAAGGTGATAAATTTTTTTTTTTTATCCAGGAGAGTCCAGCTGAGGAAACTAAAAAGGTAACTACTACCAGCGTCGTAGTAAGAAAGATGACAAGAATTTCTAAGAAGGAAGATGATATAGCGTTGATGATTTTAATGATTCTGTCATGTGTATAATAATTTTTAAACGCATGCTTATATACAAAGTACTCAAGAACATTAATGACCCCCCTAAATTTTTCAAGATTATACAAAAAACTAAGAACTGAAAATAATTATCAAATTTAAGTCTGAGAGAATAAGAATCACCACAAAATTTACA
This sequence comes from Anneissia japonica, assembly GCF_011630105.1. Taxonomy (NCBI): domain Eukaryota; kingdom Metazoa; phylum Echinodermata; class Crinoidea; order Comatulida; family Comatulidae; genus Anneissia; species Anneissia japonica. Next base: position 12,766 of record NW_022701361.1, read on the forward strand.
CTATTATTCTTTTCTTGTAGTATGATTATTTCATAGCAAAATGTTTTAGTACAGTGCAAGGAACATTTGGGCCATGACCCAGTAACCTAATTTTGAGGCATGATTCACTACCCATGGTCGCCATTGTTGAACCTGTTGGGTCTTTCATATATGTATGTAATAAAACAGCAATGCTAGATTTTATAATTGAATGAGATGTAAATAACAAAACTTAATTATTACAACTTCAAATGTTTATTTTTCTATTAATTTTGTATGATCCAATACAAATGAAATACAGTATAATAATACCACTTACATATATAACAATCAGACTAGTTTATACATTAATGTTATGTCCTTATAGAGCAAAATTCCTATCAACTGACATAATCTAATTCAAAATATATTATGTCATTCACGGTGATAAACGTTTGTTTTTGTTTTTTTTTTTATCCAGGAGAGCCCAGCTGAGCTAAAGGTGACTACAACTAACATCGTTGTAAGGAAGATGACAACAAGAACTTCCAAGAAGGAAGATGATAGCGTTGATGAGGATTCTCACAGACTTGCCAACTCACCCGATCCTGTTGGGTGACACCCGATATTTAAACAAATCTCCAGTTCTCCCGATCGAATATAATTTTCACCCGATTTCACAGGCCACCCTCACCCCCTTCCCCAAAAATACTACGATTTATGCATAATTTCATTGATTTGATCGTTATTATTCAATATATTGATGAGGGAGGGTGGGTTTTTTTTTTAATCAGAGCAATAGATTATTTTGCTTTTGTTTTTATCGATGAGGGAGGGACTGTTTATATTTGGTGTGTAATAGTTAAATATTGTATAAAAACTAGTTTAATTTCCCTCCTTAGGCCCTTTATATTTCGAATTGCTAGATCCGTCACTACATAGAGACATACACCCAGTCCATCATACAAATCCACCAATAAGTTGTGCTATACCGTCTGGTATTCTGTTCTCGTAGTATAATGATCTCATAGCGAAATGTTTTAGTGGGGCTGCGAAATTCCCTCCTTAGGCAGGCCCTTTATATTTCGAATTGCTAGATCCGTCACTACGTACAGACCTACACCCAGTCCATCATACAAATCCACCAATAAGGTGTGCTATACCATCTGGTATTCTTTTCTCGTAGTATAATGATCTCATAGCAAAATGTTTTAGTACAGCGGCCAGGGAACGTTTTTGGACTATGCATCGAGATAGTGTTAACTCACATCACAAAACCTTGAATAGAAGCCCAATGGGCTTAATTGAAGCCTCCATCTTTACTGTACGTGAATTTCAAAGAAACAATAATAAACAAATTAAAAATGCTTGGTTTATACAGTTAGGTGATTTAATGCTGGTTAATACACTCCATGATACAGACTGATGTTACAGTGGCCGTATTTATTGTTTTAAATAGTAATTCCCAAAATTTAAAGCATTCTTTTTGAAAAGAAGCCCCCCCCCCCATCTCCTTTACTTTCCAAAAGTAGCCTCAAAAAGAAGCCCATCTCAGAAATCAAAGGTTGCAAAAAAACAAGGAAGTCCAGGGCTTCTATTAGAGGTTTTATGCTATGTTTGTATTTTTCAAATAAAAAATCATATCTATATGGTACCTAAGCATTTGTGTTGCGATCTTGATAAAGCAATCCACCAAAATTGAGACAACACATTAATTTGTGTATCTTATGATACGACCCACCAAAAAACGACCCATAGTTTCCTGACCGCTCTTTTAGTAGATTTAGAGTTCCTGATAGGCATACAGTAGCTTTATGTTTAAGTTGCTAATATACTTAGTAGATTTGGTTTCAAGCCTAAGGCTTTTCTTCTTTTTCATTGGTAGTCTTGTCTACCATTAATAAACCATATTTAGTTAAATTAATTTTATCATTTTGAATAGTTTTATTTTTTATTTTTTGGTGCAGAATATTATAAATAATATGGTGGGTAAAACAAACTCCAGTTTATATTCAAAAGTCTTGCCAATTTTCAAATTGTATACATAGATACAAAATCACAGATTATTTTTGTCTGTGGTGAATAAATATATAATCATTACTGTCATGTGTATTCTGTTCTTTTCAAAGTTGCCTTTTGTGTTGTTATTCTTTTCCATCAACCTTTTATTGTTTTTTTTTTCTTTCTTGTGGTCAAGAAAGTGCATCAAGACAGATGTTATATTCGCATTTCAAGTACACAACCATTGAACAATTGATGATTATTTTGGAAATTTTTAAAATTTGGCCACAGTTTTTTTTTTCATTGTTAATCTGACACACACACACACACACACATACAAGTAATGAAACAGTTTTGAACAATTAAGATGGTGAAGAAGTCAGTAAACAAATGGTGATTTTTCAAGGCATTCAGCCCACCATTGAAGGATGCCCTTCATCCTGTGTTTTGACATGGGTTTTAAAAGCCATCAAAAATGCTTGTCAGTAATACTGTACATTTGCAAGCCATGATAGCAAGTTAATACAGTACTTAAAACTAGTTATCCACTAGATATTCATTTATTCCAGTGGCAGATTCAGGGTGGTTTTGAACCTCCTAGTATCCCCAGCATGCATGGGCATGGGCGTCGATTGTTCCCCCCCCCACTTTTCACCAATCTTCTATAATTAAAATCCCACTATTTAAAAGTGAATGGAAAGAATAACAATTACGCATGACTCATGAATTTTGTCTGTTCACATTTCTAATGGGTGCAACGACTATCAGAGGCTGTTAAAATTGGAAGCATGTATCCTTATTAGGCCAATATTTTTACAAACTCAAAAGTGCACAGTTTCTACTATAAACGATTTATTCTTTTTGTATATTATTATCAATCATGGCCCGTACGTATATAGTGTTTAATATTATCTATACATAGGATTACTGTTTTTCTTAATTTCAGCCTTTAACATGGATATGATGCATGAGCCTACCAAAAGTTTACAAACTCCAGTGTTACGTTGACGCAGTCTCGCAATGACATCGTAATAATCAGTGGCAGATTCAAGTGGGGCCGAGCCGACCCTAATTTGTTCAAAATTATTTTTAAACCAGACCTCTGCGAGGGCCAAGGTTCCTATGCGGGCATTCGTAAAATATTGCACTACTGTATTTTCGATGATGTAGACATGGCAACTAACGAGGGAGTGCTTGTGTTAATTTGAGATGACAAACACACTAGCCTTTGCACAGCCATACGCAACGCATCTTCTTTGACATCTTCCTGTGGGCATATTAACTAGTGTTTTTGCTAGAAAAATAGCTTGGTACCCCTGTTTAGTTAGAAATTTATGAAGTTCTAAGACAAGGGGACGAAATTTAAGCAAGAGACCGATTTTTAAGTATAAAGGGTGCACGTGAGGCGCTATATAAATCCATAATTATTATTATTATTATTGTTGTTGTCAAAATAAGGTGATAGATGATTTTTAAAACTTTAGCTAAATTTTGATCAGCTATTTTTAGTGTGAAGAGTTTATAGGGATGCACGTGTTTTATTGAAGCGCCGCCTCTGGCGCTCCCCTCCCCTTCCGTCTCTCTCGAATTTAAGAGATATATTTTGATTATATACAAAAATGTTTAAGGTACTCTCTGAAATTTAATTGGACAGCCTTGCGCATAGGCCTATATAGAGACCATAAGCACAAACAGAACCACGATCACACCGTTTCCCTGCCGCCATTTAATCCCCGTCACCTACGATCGAGTCAGGTGTCAAAATGATTGGCTGTCTACTGGTCCAACTAAGGCCAAGTAAAAAAAAAACATGTTTCACGTCCGGCTTTTTTTTTAAATTGAGGAAGCGGCCTTTTTTATTTTTTATTTTTCAAAATGGCCGCCATTCTACAGACTTGTTGACATTTCCCGTCTAGTTTTGTTCAACAATATAAAATTTAGGAATCATTGTTACTGTATACAATCGGAATGTTCCCGATGTTACGTCTCAGACGTCTTCACATGAAACTATTCCATACAATCTGACATAGAGGGCCAGTATAACGGGAAATTCCAGAATTCATCGGCCGTATTCGATTGGGACTTTCGTGCTCTGCTCAACGGAAACTGCTCAACGAAGTTAACGCTTGGAATTTATCGTTGAGTTTTGTACTCAAAACTTAATCAGCCTTAAGTTTAAAGCAAGGTCTAATTGTTTAGCTTTAGAAGGTAGGAAAAGTACATGGTATGATGGGTGCACAGGTTTTTGCAAATTATGTAACTGTAACTCTGTTGAAAATATAGAGCACTTTCTATTAGAATGCCCACAATTTAATAATATTAGGGCTAATACCTTCCATGAAATTAAAATTGCTCTATTTAAAAATAATTTACATGAATATTGGGAAAATTTCTCCAATGGTTCACCACATCTAAAAATTCATTACTTGCTTGATGATCTTTTCTCAACAAATTCGACTCTTGGCTTAATTTTTGATACTTGTATTAAAGAATATCTAAAAGATGCATGGGAAAAACGAACACATGTTTTAAATGACCCTGCTAATAATGTTAATAGCTTATAGGTGTTTTTTTTTTTTC
>NW_022701361.1:17440-31637 GCF_011630105.1 Anneissia japonica
CGAATACGGCAATTGTATGCATGACAAACGCGCTCTAGTGAAGTGAACTCGAGGTTTGCCGCCTTACGCCCAGAGTAGGCGACGGCCTAGGCCTAGCCTAGAGATATCGGGCTAGCCTAGAATGCAATTAGCTACAACGTGAAGGCAAACTATATACTACCACACGAAACCTAATTAAAAATGTAAAAAAAATGCTCTCCCATTTCTACACAGTCCTTGCATAGGCATATAACATAACCCCTGCCAACAATAAGCATTTTTTAGTAAATTGTCGGTAAATCATTAAGTCCAATTTGGAAGTTCATTGTACTCTTTGATTGTACTTATTCTAGGTGCAAGGAGTGTCGCCCTCTATCGTAAAAGTAAACAAACTCCTGCAAACGAAAACACATGGAATGAAAGAAGCGGTGGATGACTGACATTGACTTTCTTGTACATTTATTATTTATAAACCTTAACTTACAGTATGAGTATCGAATCAGTCGATGTGGTGGGTAATAAATTCATACTACTAATAGTATTAGACTCTTGGTCTAAATTGCCTTTACAGGCATTGTTTTGTGCAGGTTTAGCCTAGGCCCTTGTACTTTAGGCTGGTTAGTGGATCACCGGCCCTGCTCTAGCCCCGGCCACCTGCCGTTGTGCCTATTAGGCCTACAGATTTTGTAGAGGGAGACAGGGAGAGGACTTAATTATACAGTACTTGTGAGTAGGTCTGCATTAGCGTTCATAAGTAGAAGTTTGAAATGGAGAAATCATGTTAAATAAATGTATATTCATTATGCTTTAATTGTGTTTCAGTATAAAATTTTACCAGTGCACAATGCAGGCAAATGGCTGAATGAGTGTCTACAGTCAATTCAAGGTCAGACGTTTAAGGAAGGAAAGTTCGAATTGTCCATTTTTAATGATGCCAGCAAGGTACTAAATAAGTCATTTACATTTCATTGACTGGAAGACAGAACAAAGAACTGGTCCAATAAGCCTCTATCACAACAATTTCACAGATTCCAGAATTGAATTCTCACATGTATTGTTATAGATCATCATAGTTACCAAGTCTCACTATGGAGCTCTATGGTCTCACATATGACTGCAATACTCTGCAATACAATTGAACTATTAGCATTCTCACTGTCAAAATCTCTTTTTCTTCTATTTTAATTCTATTTCAATTTTACTTTTTTCTTTTAAATTATTAATATGGACAAACATATACAGTAAGTGAAATGAAAAGTTATATATTCATTCTCCCTGTTACTTTCTTCAGGATGATTCAATAACAATTATAAATTCCTGGAAAGATAGGTTGAGCAATGCTGGCATCCATGTGATTGTAAATGGACACTCTTCTGATGCCCCTAAAGGAGGTAAACACATATCAATTATAACAATGCTTTTCATAACATGAAAGTTTATTGTTGTTACTTTCCTCTTTTTATTTTAAATTGCAGTTGGCTTTGCCAAAAACCAAGCAGTAGCTAATAGCCGTGGAGCTTTCCTGTGCTTCCAAGATGCTGTAAGTTAACTAATTTTCGCATTGGGAGTTGAATGGTGCTGGCTGTACCACTTAAAGCCAAGCTCCATAGGGAAAACATTTAATATGTTTTAAAAATTGTTAATAGGTTGTTTTTAATAAATTTTGTACAATATAAATCATCTGTGAGGAGCAATTGATGTGGGTAAATATTTTAATGACTATTTAACATTGTTTATTTATGTATTTGTATATCTCATTCAACTATATATTGTAAAAGTGAAGACACTTTTTCTAATCTTATGTATTTTATATGGTCATGATGTGATGTCATCATGACCATATTTAGGCATGTCACATGTTTTTGTCAAATACAATTTGATAGTCTGGACAGGGCTTTAGTAGGAGAAAGCTAGACCAAGTGGAACAATTGATAGGAATGTTAAGTTTTACATGGGATGGTAAGCAAACGTTAATGAAAATAATAGAAAGAAAAGATAAACATATCTGAAAGAACTTTTAATATAATAAAACATCATTATGACAGGGAACCCCAGAGGATCTGTTGTTCTTTCTCAAGCACTTGGAACTTGGGGGCGGTGTTTATCGTGTTGATGAAAATTTGTTAACCTACAGGTATCACCCAGACTGCGCCACACATTCAGTCCACAGGTTAGTGAAATGAGTTTTGACGTACTTGTACTATTTTAGAGGCTTAAGCATTTACTTAAGACGATGATCAGGGCAATTATGATTATGATAATAATTTGGAAAATTATAATGATAATAATAAAGATGATTGTGTATGAAATTTTCATCAAAGTCATTGTCAAAATTTAATATCGACGATTATATAATGTTAATGATGTTGATGATAATGTACAGTAGTTACGATGATATTGATGTGAATTTTTTATTACAATTATTATATGGTATTAAGCAATAAGAGTATTATACGTTTTAAGATAATTGAAATGGTAATAAAAATTATAATTATAAAAAAATCATATAAGATATTCTTGTAATAGATCATGGAAATTATATATTAATTCTTTTATTTTGATATTTGTTTTTGTAGAGACACCATTTGGGATATTAGAATAGAGGCAATACAGAAACGTGTAATAAATCAATGGAAACAATTTACAATATGGAATGCTGGGAAGGAAGGCAGGAAGTTTTACAGGTCATTGACCCAAAAAAACAAGGCAAAGGTCAAAGCATTCTGCGATGTAGATGCCAAGAAGATTGGCAAGGTGTACACATACGAAGGATCTAAGGTGGGTGTATTAACAATGAGGTCATAGAAATGGACATAACTCGGACCAATAAAAAATTGTTCCGTTCAAAAATAATTTGGCATTATAATTCATTCTAAAATGTTACAAAACAGATAAAATGGCCACATTGGATCTTTGCAAATTGTACAAATCAAACTTAACAAATGACCAATCAGAACCATGCCTGGAAGATGCATGTGTCCAATAAACACACATGTTGTCGCACAGATGCACATGTTTCTGTACGTTGACGCTATGTTTTTGTGGGATTTTATCAACAAATATCCAAAGGGCAGGGCTTAGAATAAGGTCAATTGGTCAGTTTATCTGGTTGCCATGGTCCCAGCTACTATTTTGTGAACTATCTGATTTGAAGGATTGTACTTGAATCATGTACTCTTTGCTATAAATTTTAATAATATTGATTTTTCTGTAGATTTTGGTTTGTTACCAAATTAGGTTTTACCATATTGTTTTCATAACTTTTTTCTCTCCAGGAACAACCAAAACCAACAGTTCCTATTGTACATTTCTCTGATGCATCTCCTCCATTTGTTATATGTGTGAAGATGGTGAGTTGTCTGTCTCTTATACACATCTAGATGTGTATAAGAGACAGCACATGTATTGTTATAGACCAAAGATGACCATTAAGTTTTTATTGAAATATGGATTTAGCAATCCATTATAAATTTGCACAACCACCAACCCCCACTCCACCATTTCACACCCCCACCCCCATGACTAAAACCAACCTGCACCCCTGACATGCAATGCTTCCATGTATAGGAAATATCAACTATTTAAATTCTGGAATTTTGCAAGGGCTAATAGCGTATTTGCATATGTATATGCATCAGATGTCCAAAAGGGAAACACAGCATTTGGGTCATTGTATCCTGTGAAGTTTGTTGGAGTCATCTTGCCAAAATGAGTTATCTTAAGAAGATCTTCATATTCCTCTTCGCCTATTACCCCTGACATAGCAATGACTATGTTGCGATCAAATATAGATGTGTTTGAAGGTAGTATTGTGCCGTTTAGAAACTCAATGTGATTGGTTGGAAAATAAAAAGGCACACTCTGGGAAAAAAAAAAAAAAGATTATAGTGATCAATAAAAATAATAATGATATTAATCTTTGTGTCAGTGATACCTGTAGTTATTGTGGTGCATTCAAAAGAGAAGTTACTATATGAATGTATATATTAAAACAGAGTTAAATACAGAGATTACATTAAAAAAAACAAATACACTAAAATATGTCAAAAATCATTAAAGCAGTTAATTCTAAAAATACAAAAAAAGAGACATAGTAAATATTATATAAAACCATCAAACGTTCTTTAAAATGTTTATATTTTTAATGATTTAAAATAATTGGTCATTGTTAGCAACTGAGAGTGGGGACCTGGTAATAGCTAGAAAAAATAGAGACTGACATCATTCTCCTCTTTTAAATAAAGGTTTTTTTTTTTTTCTTGTTCAAATTTCAAGTAAATTTTACCCCTTTTACGCTGCATACAAAACTCAGCTTTGGACAAACCGAGTGCATTCCGGATTCGCCAGTATAAACAGCACTGAATAATGATTCTGGAATTAGGCCTAACCTGGGGCCTACCGCAGCTGTAGTCAGGTAGGCCTAAGCTATGCTAACAACAGGTAGGCCTAGACACTTTTCAAATTAAACCCTCTACGCTCCGGTATAGACTTGATATCAAAACTGCTGATTTAATTCGCATAATTTAAAATCAATCTACAGATACGTTGCGTCAATATTTATATAATAATTGCAGCTACGTGACGACGAGGAACTCGAGCGAAGCGATGATCGCCATCGCAACAAAAATTGAGGGCGGTATTTGGATCCAACTTCGTTGCCTGTGTAAAATGGGAACAACTTGGGATCAACCCGGACTTTTTCATTCGATGTAAATGGGAAATGCACCCAGGATTACTTTGGAATTAACCCTGGTTGATTCTGCCCTGGGCAGCGTAAAAGCCATATTTCTTACCTCTGCCCCCTTAAATGAACCAGAGAAGAACGCACCAAATGGTTTGTAAGTATCTTCCAGAATGTAAGTGTTCAACCACTTCACAGCCTTTTCAACGACCTCCTTGATGTCATTAGGTGTACCTGTAAAAGTAATATTTTTTTGTCAATTCTTTGTGCTTATTGTTTTTTTGTTTACAAAAATAGTAGTACTCATGTATCAATATTCATTCTTTTCTTCTTTTTTTTTTTTTTGGTCAGGTGATCTGTTGGTCTGTACTTCTATCCATTGAGGACCCATACCTGGTAGATTTATTTCTGCAAGATTCCATAAAAGATCCAGCTTCCAATGAGAATCAAACAAGGTCAAAGGTATAGTACCCTCAGTCTGGATTAATATAGGACCTACATCTGGTCCAAGGTATTTACATGCAGTAACTTCTTGTTCCATCGAAGACTCAACGTCTGATAAGGACTTACACTTGGTCTAACGTTAAAGACAGCCACATATGAAGATCTATAACAGTGTTGAGCATAGGCCAAAGTGACTTTTTGATTTAACGCTGAGGGCCGTATCTGACCTTTGACTTTTCCAGAAAAAATGCTGTTTTTTGCTCAGTTTTAATATTAATTTTCACAGATTATTGGTATCGTACCATAACAACAAGGGGATTTTCTTGTCAAAGATGATAGGCAGGTCGCTCACAAGTTCGTTTTGAGGGCCACAACAAAATTTTCATTGAGCCGCATGTGGCCAGCGGGCTGCACTTTGCCCACTTATGACATGTCTATTCTACAGAAACTTTAGTTCCATCGAATACCCAGCCACCATAGTACCTACTATTTTATCCGGGCCTACTGTATACTTGGTGGCTCTTACCCTCTGTCCAATACAGCTTGCCTGTGGTCTTGTCCTGCACTGCCCACGTAGCGATGTAAAAGTTAATAGCCATTGAAGTGGAAAACAAACGGTCCTCACCTCGTTTCTAAGAAATTAACAGTAAATGAGAATGGGTTTTTTTTTTGGTGTCCTACTGTATCAAAAACAGTATAATTGCTGACCTAAATCATCTGTCTGCTTAAAAATTCTATTGTCTGTAGTGAAATCAGGGGAAAATTTGAATATCCAATGAACGTTTCCACTAATCCCCACCCCTTGGATATTTTTGGTGAGGTCCCACAAAACGATAGTGTAAATGTACACACATGCATTGGTGGGTCGAAAGCATATTCCTGGCTCTGTTCTGAATGGTCTATTGTAAGTGGTCACCAGCCAATTTGAGGGGCTTTGCAAATAATATAAGTATGATATTTTTTTTATGCATTTGTTAATTGGTTTTCTTATTTTCAATACAAATTAAATAATTCAAATATTGAATTATATTTTCCAAGAATCTGTCACATACAATTTGATAGTGTGTACAGAGCTTAAAATAAATATTAAAGGTCTGTCCACACTGTCAAATTACAGAGCTTAAAATAAATCCTTAAGGTCTGTCCACATTGTCAAATTTTAGGTGACATATTTGTGTGATGTGCCCATATATGGATGTGATGATGTCATATTACACCTAAATATGGGCATATCACATTTTTTTTGTCATATAAAATTTGTGTGGGTAGAAATTTACACTGACGTATATCTTTGTAAGGATAAATTTGTATAGGATAGCTTTTTTTTTTTTTTTTCTTTTTTTTTAAATGATAAGAAATGAAATTGCTATGTCGATTTGTATTGTAATGTTTTCTGAGAAATAACAACTCACCATGGGCGCCCCTGAAAAATCTGTGTCTCCATTTCCAAGGAATTCTTCAAAGTACAACCCATCACCATCCGGATTGGCTTCGCTTAGTATCATTTCACTAGCTTTGCCTTGCAACACCCGTTTAAATTTTGTTCTAGTTTGATTGAGGATTTCCATTGGTAAAGTACCCTCAGACACATACTGTGTTTCCAAGATGAACAAAGTGCGCGCTACGTAATAGTAGAAACTGTAGCGTGACGGGTAGTAAGTGAGCGCCAAGTCGGGACGGTCCTCTATACCTTTTGTAATGATTGGTGAGCACACTCCCCTACACTTTTCCGAAGCGTTTACTACGTTCTTCAACGTGCGCATGGATCGTATTGCACACAGTACCCAATGGCTTAAATGTCTCTTCTAAAAGACAGTGCGATGTTTTTATACTGTACTTGGTTGGAATTGAACCAGGTAAATGTTCACAATTCAGCTCACACACTGGCTACCACCGGTTTAGCAGACTGAAATATGCTGCTTTTGTAGTTAGTAGTCAACTATTTACTACTAAAATATTTAGTAACAGTACTTTAATAGATAGGCTTTAAAATAATGTCCCTATTACATTTAATATATACAAAAGTTTCCTTCATTGTCTAAAAACTTACCCAGGTTGTGACCAAAGAAACAGTTTGACCATTTTTCTTTGCTTCTTCAAGAAACCCTCTGAGGTAGTAGTAAGTCCTCGTGTCAATGGCATTCGCATCAAGATCAATATTCATTGGTCGGTAAGCGTACTTCTTAAGGTCTCGAAATGCAGTTTCGTAATGCGTATTGTTCTTAACCCAGATATTGTAAAGTGTGGGAAACGATACTCTTGTATTTTTCAACAAGGCTCCTAGACCAATGTTGAGGAAAGTGTCGTCGAAGTCGGAGGGAATCAAAAACGCACTAAAATATCCGCTGTTAAAAGAAGTCAAATGCAAAACAATATTAAGCAATATGTCTTGAAATTCTGTGCTAGTTAGTTTAATCCTCTTGCAGCTTCTTAGCAAAGAGTATAGAACTGTAAGATGTCCGACTCTCCAGTTTTCCTTGGAACATAATTCTATGTCAAAAAGTACTACCATGAAGGTGTGTGTCCTTTAAGAGACGAGTTCCGAGTGAACTCTATTCAAATTCTAATAGGGTGCCCCCTATCTAGTGGCAGTACTTTTTTAACGTTTTATTCTGGGTTTATAAAATGAGGGCAGTCGGACCCCATCAATCCCATACTCTTTGCTTCTTACTGAAGCTGTACTAGGGTGTTGACAGTCAGGAGTGCAGAACAATTGAGAATAAAACTCTTGTCCACACTTTCAAATTTTGACAATAAACTGTTCTATGCCCATATATGTTCATGATGTGCCTAAATATGGACATGATGTGCCTATATATGGATATGATGTGCTTATATATGGACATGATGTGCCTATATATGGTCATGATGTGCCTATATATGGTCATGATGTGCCTATACATGGTCATGATGTGATGTCATCATGACTAAGTCTAAAGCATGTCACATTGTAAACTCTGTCCACACTATCTTACTTTCTTTGACAAAAAACTGTTGTGTGCCCATATATAGTCATGATGTGCCCATATATGGTCATGGTGTGATGTCTTCATGACCATATTTAGGCATATCACATGTTTTTTTCAAATGAAATTTGATAGTCTGGACAGGACTATAGAGACAAGCGAGTACAAAATGAAAAAAAATAATGACGACACCAAACAATGAAGACTGTTAGTTGATCGAAATGTAGATTCATATGCAGACAAAATCAATTTAAATAACCTTTAAAATACTGTTGGAAAAAGGAAAGGAACAAATGGTTTAAATTATTTTAAGTTTATTATTAGGGAAGCAATGTTCTTGAATATGTTTAAGTTCCGCCTAAAAAAGCTTCTTTTCATTATGTAATTTGTCTGTTTTTTTATTCATTACATTTCTAACAGCACTCTGAGAGATGATTATAGGGTGCTATATTAAAAACCTATATATTATCATTATTATTAATTGTTTTTTTAATTTAAATTTTGTTATTATGTACTTCAGAAGCTGCCTTGTGAAAAACATTTAATTTGTGATCAAGTTATCCGTTTTCAAATAAAGTCATTGTTGTTATTATTATTGTTATTATTAATATTATTAATATTAGCTCAAGACTAAAACAAAAATCGTAAAACACTTACTGTTAACTTGTAGTTTACAAACTTTGATCATATAGTATCATTTATTATTAATACCATCACTATCATCATTTGAATAAAACAAACAGAAATGAAACTTACTTTGCTATTTCAAAAAATTCCAATATCTGTAGTCCTGCTTCCCAATTGAAATATTTAAATATTGATTGTAGAAGTTTGAATGGTGTATATTTTTGAATGAATTGAACACCTTCAAAAACGTTTTCTGGTCGACTGATCCACATGCCTGATGATTTGTTATATATCTGTTTAAAATCAGAAAAAAAAAAACCTCAATAAATTAAATTACAGAATTGTATCTTTTTTGATGATATAAAGGGTCTCAAATCGGAAGTAGTCAGTGTCTGGAAGATCTGCAGTGGCCAATCCAGGAATTTGAAATAGGGAGGGACTTCCACAAATTCATGATATTACCACCTCTAGATGGCCAGAAATGGCACTCTCAGACTTAAATTTGAATATAATTTTCTTTTTTTATCCATTTTTAAAGTAATTTTGAAAAGTTAGAGGCCATGATTGGCTGCCCCCCCACCCCACCCCACCCCAAATCTGCCATCTGGTTAAATGAGCTCTCTTAACACATTTATTTTTATTTTACAGCACATATTGATGCTAATCAGCACTGATTTTCATGAGACCATTGATAATAAAGGAGGAAAACATGCAAATATTTGCGGGAGAATCTTGCCTGAGTGCGGGAGGTTGTCCCATTTTTCCTGAATTACAGGGGATTTGGGTCCCCTGCACTATTATATTTGCTTATGCAGTTATGTGCTATACATGAATATATGCTAATCAGTTATTAGTGAAAGTGTCTGGGGTTTAGCTCTGCACCTATACTGTATAGGTTTTTGTGGTCTAACAGTATGATACCTGCCTTGTTCGTTAGAGGCTGCAGATTTGAATCCAACCAGAGATACTTTGTTTTCATACAATTAAAAAAGAAATTTTTTATTGAAGTGCTATGCTTCATACAATTAATTGTGCCTTCAAGTGGTTCTACTCGAGCACTATTATTATTATACGTTGAACTTGCTTCAGTCTAATCCAAAATGGCATCGACAAATTGTTTGTTATTCAAGTTTAAGGCAAAATCGATAGGCAAGTTTAACAACTGTATATCTATTCTACGCACTAGTTTGAACCCTCCCTTTTCTGAAGTGGCCCCAACTTCTATCGTGGAGAAATGTGTATGTGTATGTATACTTTCTACATATTAGTAGGCACTAAATCAATTAAATGAACATATGAAAGCCCTCCATGACCTCCATCATGAAGAGCTAAACCCTCCCCCCAAACCCCAATTAGGAGAAACACCACAATTCATTGGGGAAAAAAAATGTATATGTACATTTTCTACAATATTAGTAGACACTTGCATCAATTAAACAAACATATGAAGGCCTAAATTGGCATGTTTTTCAGGGATTCGTCCCCTCCCCCGGAACAATTTTGAGAGATTATGAGCAACATGCCTGACCACGGTCACTTTTCTCTTTATAGGGACATCGTCCTACTCCCCGTCAGTGGAATTGGCACCCTCGTTGGGCAATGTTTATTGACAATTTAGTATGAAATATCATAGGCCTACCATGGATCCTACAACTAGCAAATGTATCTCAGCCTATTGGACAATAGAATCATTGCCTTTGATCGCCTATTCTGGGTTATGTTTACGGTTGTTAACCAACAATAAAGTTTTTACTGGTTTTTAAGAATTGAATCAATAACGGAAACCATTAGTGCAAATCCTTCTCTGTAACAATAATAACATTTACTTGATTTACATTTAAAGCCATTGGGAATAAATTTGAAATTAAAAAAAAGTATTATGTTACCAACTTCCCATGTGGAACGTGTTTTAAAAAAACCCTGACTAACAGACCTGGATACAAATAAATTCACTTTTTGTACGGTAGGCCCCTACGCCCTGGTATTCCACCTTGTTGATATGGTTACTCTATTACAGCTTTGCTACCTTAGCATTGGCATAATGCAGGCTCTTCAAGCCAAGCCCCAGGCTCCCCCCCAGTCCAAAAGTGCCCTCTTACTAATACAAGAGAGCTTTGATATTACGGTCCAGTAGAAAACACCAATTCCCGGATTTTCATCTCGTAAATGATTGACTTAAGCATGCTTGTAATGGTGTAGCTTCAATACAAAGCCAATTCATTAAAGCACTAAACTTAAAAAGTATGACTAACTGATGCACACATATTAAATTTTTATTTTAATTTGATTTATCCATTTTAACTTTTGTACAGTGCACTGAACTTGGAATAGGAAATGCACAATATACGTTTAGGTTATTATTACAAAGTGAAGCATAGATATTTTCTAAGTTGTTTATGAAAATAGTCCACTCAATTAACATCCAATGCTTTTTTAAAAATTAAAAATAAATGTATAAAATATTCATTGTGTTGGGTTTAGCAATAACTATAGTTTGGCCAAGTCCAAAACAATGTTGTTCAAAAACGCACAATCTCAATTGGAAATGAGGATAGCAACAAGAAAAAAGTGGGAGTGACGGGTAGGACAAATGCATTGTACAAACTACTGTGGTGAAAAAATACATAAAGAGTGATAAAATAATGTCAACAAAATAATAATGTAAATTAGGCATCTAAACATATATAAGGCAATTTTCTGAAAACTTTGTTCCTGGAGCCCCATTTACGCCCAACATTTGATGATACTGAGTAAATTATTTTAAAGAATAAGTAGAAAGAGTTCTTAAAAACATCATACATTTTTGACAACTCTATAATCATATAAATATCAAAAGGTTACAGAATCTGAGGATTTGCTTCTAGACTCCCATAGACCTAACCTGGGTTCCAGGCCCTAATTTTAGGTTACTCACTCTTTATTGCACTTAGTGCGCGCCATACCTAATTTAATTGGCGCCCCATACTCGATTTCTTCAGAGCCATAGATAGAAAGAGTTGCGACATTGAGAATTTAGAAGCCATTTTGTTTCATACGCGATGCGCGTTCTGTGTCTAACGTGATGTGCGTTCCTGTGTATAACATTGTATAAATACAGTTAAAACCCTCCTGTATAGTTTCTGTCTCTTATACACATCTAGATGTGTATAAGAGACAGGGTTGAAGTTGATAGCTTTCAAAGCGTTCATCATTTGGTCCTCATCAGGTCGAGATGCATTTCCATAAGAGTATGCCTCAATCAGTGCAGTCGTGATCCATAAAGTTGAGAAAGAGTTTGTATCGTAACATGCAAGGTAGTCACGGCTGAAAGCAAGAAATGGGGAACCATGCCAATTGATACGTATATCGCTCCTGTATGCGCCCTTTGAGGTTCCCCATGACATAGGAGGGGTGTAATTTTTATCTTCTACGGCTTGAAAAGAAGCTACTCTCTTACTTAAAGCAGCAATGGTGTCCGAAATTGGCCTATCTGCCACTCCTATGCCTAGAGAAATTATAAACAGAACTACTGACAACTTCATGCTGGTATCTCACTGCAGTTAGTGTTGTAAATTATTTTGACTTTAGAATCTACATTGATCATTATTTATCAGTAAATCACATGACAACTGTATACTGTTAATAATAGTCAATATAGGTCAATAAAACTTAGGACCATGGTGTTCGGTTGATCCCCTGGTTGGTCTATGGTAGACTTGCCACAAGTCTCTTATTTTTTATTATTTTTCTCATTCTGGACAGCGCCACCAACGAGAAAGTTAATTTAGAGACGTAATAAGCGACTTGTAAAACAATGAAATCAGGCACCAGGATGCCAAAAGAATGACGTAATCTTATATTCCGTATTTGGATAAATGGGCGGACCGAAATAAACAATTTCAACTAATCAAATGTTCATATTTTTGGAGCCACGAAACTGAGTCACTCGCGTCGACTTAGTTAGGCATGACTAAATTTAAATAGTCCTCCCTAATAAAACGGGCCTAAAATATTTAGAATAGACCCTAGTAAGACTAATGTTGGCAATGGCAAAAACAATTAAGCTTAGACTAGATGACATACCATACAAATACAACAAAACTTTAACTTTCCAGTAGGATGGCTCAGGCCTCGCCTGGAGTCAGGTAGTAGGCCTAGCCTAGACTAGTAGATTAATATTATGCATGAAGCCAATCACGTGATTTACAAAATCAGTCATGCATACGATATCCCACATCAAATTTGATGTGGGAAATTGCACGCATCATAGTCAATAGTATTTTTTCTATTCTATGCACGCATGAATCGTTTGCCCAGGCCCTAATTCGAAAAAAAATAAATCGAGTATGGGGCGCCAATTAAATTAGGTATGGCGCGCACTAAGTGCAATAAAGAGTGAGTAACCTAAAATTAGGGCCTGGAACCCAGGTTAGGTCTATGGGAGTCTAGAAGCAAATCCTCAGATTCTGTAACCTTTTGATATTTATATGATTATAGAGTTGTCAAAAATGTATGATGTTTTTAAGAACTCTTTCTACTTATTTTTTTAAATAGTTTACCCAGTATCATCAAATGTCAGGCGTAAATGGGGCTCCAGGAACGAAGTTTTCAGAAAATTGCCTTATATATGTTTAGATGCCTAATTTACATTATTATTTTGTTGACATTATTTTATCACTCTTTATGTATTTTTTCACCACAGTAGTTTGTACAATGCATTTGTCCTACCCGTCACTCCCACTTGTCTTGTTGCTATCCTCATTTCCAATTGAGATTGTGCGTTTTTGAACAATAATTGTTTTGGACTTGGCCAAACTATAGTTATTGCTAAACCCAACACAATGAATATTTTATACATTTATTTTTAATTTTTAAAAAAGCATTGGATGTTAATTGAGTGGACTATTTTCATAAACAACTTAGAAAATATCTATGCTTCACTTTGTAATAATAACCTAAACGTATATTGTGCATTTCCTATTCCAAGTTCAGTGCACTATACCAAAGTTAAAATGGATAAATCAAATTAAAATACAGTTTAATATGTGTGCATCAGTTAGGCATACTTTTTAAGTTTAGTGCTTTAATGATTTGGCTTTGTATTGAAGCTACACCATTACAAGCATGCTTAAGTCAATCATTTACGAGATGAAAATCCGGGAATTGGTGTTTTCTACTGGACCGTAATATCAAAGCTCTCTTGTATTAGTAAGAGGGCACTTTTGGACTGGGGGGAGCCTGGGGCTTGGCTTGAAGAGCCTGCATTATGCCAATGCTAAGGTAGCAAAGCTGTAATAGAGTAACCATATCAACAAGGTGGAATACCAGGGCGTAGGGGCCTACCGTACAAAAAGCGAATTTATTTGTATCCAGGTCTGTTAGTCAGGGTTTTTTTTAAAACCCGTTCCACATGGGAAGTTGGTAACATAATACTTTTTTTTTTATTTCAAATTTATTCACAATGGCTTTAAATGTAAGTCAAGTAAATGTTATTATTGTTACAGAGAAGGATTTGCACTAA
>NW_022701361.1:32759-36548 GCF_011630105.1 Anneissia japonica
TCGAGGGGGCTCTCTCGGTCTATCGGCGAGGATTAAAGAACTGCATAAAAATAGTAAATTATTATAGTATTTATAATATGAAATTGGATATAAAGTAGTGAAATCATTAAAAGAAAAATCTATAAATACAGTTACATGAAATTCGACTGCTAAAAAGATTAAATGGAATTAAACTATACAGGAGGGGAGGGTTTTAACTGTATTTATACAATGTTATACACAGGAACGCACATCACGTTAGACACAGAACGCGCATCGCGTATGAAACAAAATGGCTTCTAAATTCTCAATGTCGCAACTCTTTCTATCTATGGCTCTGAAGAAATCGAGTATGGGGCGCCAATTAAATTAGGTATGGCGCACACTAAGTGCAATAAAGAGTGAGTAACCTAAAATTAGGGCCTGGAACCCAGGTTAGGTCTATGGGAGTCTAGAAGCAAATCCTCAGATTCTGTAACCTTTTGATATTTAAATGATTATAGAGTTGTCAAAAATGTATGATGTTTTTAAGAACTCTTTCTACTTATTTTTTTAAATAGTTTACCCAGTATCATCAAATGTCAGGCGTAAATGGGGCTCCAGGAACAAAGTTTTCAGAAAATTGCCTTATATATGTTTAGATGCCTAATTTACATTATTATTTGTTGACATTATTTTATCACTCTTTATGTATTTTTTCACCACAGTAGTTTGTACAATGCATTTGTCCTACCCGTCACTCCCACTTGTCTTGTTGCTATCCTCATTTCCAATTGAGATTGTGCGTTTTTGAACAACAATTGTTTTTGACTTGGCCAAACTATAGTTATTGCTAAACCCAACACAATGAATATTTTATACATTTATTTTTAATTTTTAAAAAAGCATTGGATGTTAATTGAGTGGACTATTTTCATAAACAACTTAGAAAATATCTATGCTTCACTTTGTAATAATAACCTAAACGTATATTGTGCATTTCCTATTCCAAGTTCAGTGCACTATACCAAAGTTAAAATGGATAAATCAAATTAAAATACAGTTTAATAGGTGTGCATCAGTTAGGCATACTTTTTAAGTTTAGTGCTTTAATGATTTGGCCTTGTATTGAAGCTACACCATTACAAGCATGCTAAATCAATCATTTACGAGATGAAAATCCGGGAATTGGTGTTTTCTACTGGACCGTAATATCAAAGCTTTCTTGTATTAGCAAGAGGGCGCTTTTGGACTGGGGGGGGCCTGGGGCTTGGCTTTAAGAGCCTGCATTATGCCAATGCTAAGGTAGCAAAACTGTAATAGAGTAACCATATCAACAAGGTGGAATACCAGGGCGTAGGGGCCTACCGTACAAAAAGTGAATTTATTTGTATCCAGGTCTGTTAGTTCCACATGAGAAGTTGGTAACATAATACTTTTTTTTTATTTCAAATTTATTCCCAATGGCTTTAAATGTAAGTCAAGTAAATGTTATTATTGTTACAGAGAAGGATTTTCACTAATGGTTTCCGTTATTGATTCAATTCTTAAAAACTTTATTGTTGGTTAACAACCGTAACCATAACCCAAAATAGGCGATCAAAGGCAATGATTCTATTGTCCAATAGGCTCAGATACATTTGCTAGTTGTAGGATCCATGGTAGGACTATGATATCTCATACTAAATTGTCAATAAACATTGCCCAAAGAGGGTGCCAATTCCACCAACGGGGAGGAGGACGATGTCCCTATATAAAGAGAAAAGTGACCGTGGTCAGGCATGTTGCTCAGAATCTCTCAAAATTGTTCCAGGGGAGGGGATGAATCCCTGAAAAATATGCCAATTTAGGCCTTCATATGATTATTTAATTGATGTAAGTGTCTACTAATATTGTAGAAAATGTACATATACATTTTTTCCCCCCAATGAATTGTGGTGTTTCTCCTAATTGGGGTTTGGGGGGAGGGTTTAGCTCTTCAAGATGGAGGTCATGGAGGGCTTTCATATGTTCATTTAATTGATTTAGTGCCTACTAATATGAAGAAAGTATACATACACATTTCTCCACGATAGAAGTTGGGGCCACTTCAGATTTTACCATACCATATCTATTATTAATGATTGGTTGACTAACATAAATGAGAACAAGGCGTCATGCATCATTGCATCATTGGATGCTTAGCCCTGGATGTTTACATTTTCAGAAAAGGGAGGTTTCAAACTAGTGCGTAGGCCTAATCATCATTTAATATACTTATACTGTATTTATGTAATTGTTCATTGGCCATTAATTCATAAAATATCTTTCAATGAAAAATTACTGTGTTATTGTATGAAATCATTTTTAACTCTTTACGTCATTATATAGGCCTGATGTTAAATGGAGAACTAACAAAAAAGTTACACCACCTACAGTATATTTAGGCTTGCATTAGCCTTTTCGTCGCATATCAACAATTGTTAATCATCATTTAATCAAGCACAGTAATAAGGTAGGTTTTAACAAACATTTACTCAAAATACCTTTAAATATAGGTAAAATAAATGTTATTATTACAGAGAAGGGTTTGTATTGTTCTTTGAAATGCCGTAATAACTTCACTGTTGGTAACACAACCATAAACAACAAAAGTTGAATAGCTGAAGAGACATAACTGAGGTGTTGTCATAAGGCCTATTCCCCGATTTACAGTAGTGAATAAGTTTTTGTATTTAAAAGTGATGGTTCTGTTCAAGGTAGATTAAATTGCTGTACTGTACATGGGTTGCATTACAATAAGTCATTTTTCAATAGCTATGTGTACAAAGTGACAAGTTATAATTTTTTTTTGAAAATATATGCCTATATTCTTAGAATCATATCCATCGTAATTAAATATTCACAAGTTAAGTCTCCTGTATATCACCAAAAGTAGCACAGTTTCTTGCATTTTTGTGAGCAAGCAGATTTCTCCCCAACCCATCTGAAACATATTTTATATAATTTTTCATTTATTGATATAAAAACTATCTGAATTTACAATCCAAATGTGAGAAAAATACAAGAAATCAAATAATCCCACAATCTGTCAGTTAGCTGACCATGGGAAAAAACAATGACCAGATGATAAAAAAGATGTTAGACCAGTTGCCACCTGGCCTGTTGCCACCTGTCAGTCATTTGCCACTTGACCTTTTGCCACACAGCTTGTTGCCACCTAGCCTGTTGCCACCTTAGGCCTGTTGCCAGCCATAATGGCTGTCTCTTATACACATCTCAATGGTGTCCGAAATTGGCCTATCTGCCACTCCTATGCCTAGAGAAATTATAAACAGAACTACTGACAACTTCATGCTGGTATCTCACTGCAGTCAGTGTTGTAAATTATTTGGACTTTAGAATCTACATTGATCATTATTTATCAGTAAATCACATGACAACTGTATACTGTTAATAATAGTCAATATAGGTCAATAAAACTTAGGACCATGGTGTTCGGTTGATCCCCTGGTTGGTCTATGGTAGACTTGCCACAAGTCTCTTATTTTTTATTATTTTTCTCATTCTGGACAGCGCCACCAACGAGAAAGTTAATTTAGAGACGTAATAAGCGACTTGTAAAACAATGAAATCAGGCACCAGGATGCCAAAAGAATGACGTAATCTTATATTCCGTATTTGGATAAATGGGCGGACCGAAATAAACAATTTCAACTAATCAAATGTTCATATTTTTGGAGCCACGAAACTGAGTCACTCGCGTCGACTAGTTAGGCATGACTAAATTTAAATAGTCCTCCCTAATAAAACGGGCCTAAAATATTTAGAATAGACCCTAGTAAGACTAAT
>NW_022701361.1:36593-45846 GCF_011630105.1 Anneissia japonica
TATAAATTTTAAAAGGCAAATGGGAAAAACCCATAAAACAGCATACGGCCACATAATGCAAAACTATTTAAAATTAAAAACGGAACAGTAGAGAAAATCCGATCAGAATGACAAAATAAACTAAGCATCCACTGGAAGGAATCCCAATATCTGCAGACGGATCCGTTTTGGCCTTCCAGGCCTCATCATTGCAGCTAGGGTATAGACCCAAACGAAACGTTCGACCAGCTTAGGTAGGGCCCAAACTAGTCCCACGACCACTAATGATTACAGAACCAAACCAAGGCAATATATATACACAGCCCAGGTGTGAATGCAAATAGTGGAATACAAGCTATGTGGCTCAGTTCCAGTAGATACAGAGAATATTTTGTTATTCTTTGTGCGTCCTACGAAATTCTTACGAGACAGCACTAGTCCGTGAATTTGTGAACAAGATCGGAGATCTAAAGATGCAATCTCTACCGTGCATCAGTGGCGGCCCGCTGGATCTCAATAGAGATTCTTTATATATTTATTTATAGATTATTTATATATATATATATATGTATATAAACTCCCTTCAATATTGTATATATGTATATGTATATATTTTTAAGGAATTATATAATTTTATTGAAACTTTATTTTTTTCAATTTTAAGTATTTTTCAAAATTTTGTACAAATGAGGCATGTTGTGGCAAAATGGCTAAGTTGTAGCAAAAATTGAAATTCAAGTTATTGGTATTTTCAAATACCTGAGTATGTCATCTTTAAAATGAGGGGTCATTCATTCAAATTCGACATTTCAAGTCTAAGTTATTGGAAAGTGAAAGTACAGTACTCTTAGAGTCAAGATAAACAGGATTTTGAGTATGCACAAAGTTATTTGTGCATACATTGTTTATTAGAATGAACTATGAAAAATAACGTTAAATGAACAATTTTTTAACCACTTCCAGAACTAATACTTTGGGACATGATTAATAAAACATTAAACTGTTAATCTATTGTGAAAAACAAATTTGGATTTTTTAGCATTTTTTTTAGCTCCCATATTTTATAGCTCATTTACTCAATACTGGACTGTGCGACAACTTTTCCATTTTGCCACAACATGCCTCAAATGATCAATGTTTGTTTTTTGTACAAATAAACATTTTAATTATTTAAAAATTACTGTACATTATTGCCATTACCACTAATAGGGCATGTTGCATGAATGGCGCGGTCTTTAAGGATGTGTTCTAAACAACTGAAGGTCATGAGTATGAAATGCGTCTCGGTATTCAATTATTTTTTTCCAATTTTAAGAATTTTTTTATTTTAAGTATTTAAATTTTGTACAAATGATCATTCTAAATAATGGTTTTTTTTTACAAATAAATATTCTAATTATTTAAAAATTCCTATCTTATTAGCTCTTCCAAAAAACCCAGTATGATAACTTGCGCCTCTACCGTATTTAAGCGTGGAGGAAATCGCAGACCAGGTGAGCGGTCGCTCTTGTTTTATTCTCCGTTGGCTCTGTATGGGGAATAGCACTTGCGAAGGCCACTGTATGGAAAGTCCTGAAGCTTACGAAAACCGTGTTTTCCGAGAGTGTCATTGTGATTTGGCCTGCCTAGGGTACGGAGATTGTTGTAAGGATTTTTTTATGTGTTGTGATCCATAGAACCGACTGTGTGTGGTAATATTTTACTTCACTCACAACTTTGACCTTATTTATCATTTTTGTTTGTCAATAATTCATAAGTATACATTTTATTTATTTATTTTATTTCAAAAACCACATCCAACAGCAATCACTTGCCAATATCAGGATGTCTTAAAATATTTACAAGCATACAACTATAACAAAGATATAAATAGAAAAACACACAGAAAAGAAACAGGGTCACATGTCACAATACACACACACACATACAAACCCCCACACACTCATCCCCAGCCCAAACCTAATCAGATAAATCATTTAAATGCATGCACATGTAATAAACTGGTTTTAAAAGAACTTAATTTTGATGGAATATATTAATAGTAGGATCTTCATGTAACAATGTATTATAAGTAGAAGCTAAACGATGAATGAAACCATTTTTGTACAATTAACTCTGTTAACTTAACCATAAACAAATCTTTAGAGCGAGAATTTAGTCTATTAACTTAAAGAGAAAATAAAGAACAAAGGCCTAAATCAGTATCAAAAACAGAATTCATGCACTTAAAAAGAAAACCCATATCAAAATAATTTCTCCTCTAACTAAGTGCAGGAAGAGAGTACGGAACCAAATTATTATTATGATAACTATGATTAATGAAATACATAAGCTTAGATTGAACCCTATCAATACGATTAGACTGTAATACTGAAATAGAATTGTAAATTAAGCTGCAATAGTCGAAAATAGGTCTAACCAATGAAACATAAAGATGGAGTTTAGTTTTATGGTCCAAGGTTTTGCAGTTACGCCAAAAAATACCCAGCATTTTGTTTCCTGTACAGACAGTAGTATCAACAATGGTGATTAAAATTAAATTAGAGTCAATCAAGACACCAAATCTTTATGCACATCCACCCTGTTGATGTTCATACCATTCACCAATTAAATATTATACATTCCAATTAAATATGAATGGAAAATATGAATTAAAGATATTAGCTTTGGCATTATCTTTAGATATAGAACATAATTAGGAAATGCAAGCTCGGCATCATTTACATGTGTATAACTACGTTTCACATAAGGCCACTATGTCGTACTTATCATTCACTAGATTTGAAAATAATACAGGTCTGTAATCGCACATCTTATTTTTTATACTTTTGGTATGTATGTAGTGATGCTACTGTTGGTGTGAGACTGCTCAGGGTTCAGTTCAAACACTATTAATTCACGTAAACGGGCTGTGGTTTGAGTAATAAGGTACATTCCGTCCACAATTTTTTTATTTGGTGCATAGACAAGGTATACCAACTAAAAGCCCCACTCACTAATTTATAAGCCTACCAACACGTACAACGTACAATCCCGTTCGCTAATGTACATATACCATAATTGCATGGGTATACTCCAACATTTGTAGAAGCGATTGGCGCAGCTGTTGTGGCTCTGACTCTCAACCCTTAGGTCAGGGGTTCGAAACTCTCACTGTGCAAGGCACTTTATTTACATTCGTCTCTCTCCACCCAGGTGTATAAATGGATACTGGCATATGCTGGGAAGGTAAAGACTGTAGTGCGGGACAGCCTTGCACAATCTGGCCAAAATGCCTAGGAAAGTGAGACAGGTACTCAGGCCTGTGAGCCCAGAGCTTCATGTTTCGACCTTTACTACCTTTAGGGGAACGCTTGCTCACTGATCTACCTGTAACATAGCATGATGGATATTCAAACTCACGCCCACCAAGCAACCATCTATAGATCTTTGCACAGGGTGATGTCACATAATAACTTAATTTATATACTTTTCTACTATGTCTGATTTGACAATATATTCGTTTCTTTATAACCAGAGAAAAATTTGTGTCGTCATCGTCATCATATCAAGAAGAAAAGGAGAAAGGAATGGAAATAGGAAGATTGGCTCCTCTATGTTGCTGCCTTTTTGTACTGCTTGCTTTATTAGGTTAGAATATTAAGGTTATTTTTCAAATTGTAACCCAGTGTTCACTGTGTATAGAATTTTATGTATTGTATTCTAATGTTAAATATATATCATATATTCTGCCCCACCATGACAAAAGGAAGCAATGATGTTTGCATTGCTTTGAGTAATTAAGGAATATGGAGCATGTTGATTTTGTCACCTGCTTTGGTTTTTACTGTATTTTTATTCTCTTACTTCTTTTTGTGTTGCTAATTACTTGTTAATGAGTGGGATTTGAACATACTCAAATATATCAATATGTTTCAAATTATTAGTTCTTTGATAGTGACTAAAAAAACTCGTTTTTGAAAAATTGTCAGTTACTTCCTTTTGTCATGGTGGGGCAGTATTATTCAACATTAAACTACAATCACTCTATCAAATTCCATGTGACAAAAACTGATATGACGATATTTGGGTGTAATATAACATCATCATTACCTTATATGGGCACATCACACAAAGTTTTCAAAAGTTTCCTACTCGAATAGGATAGATGAGCGGTACTGGATAAAGACAACTTGTTTTCTTGCTTCAAACAAGGTATCCAAGCCTATCCAAGTGAACATAAAAAGTTGGGGACCAGGCCATACCTTCGACTTTAGACTGACAAAGATTAAAATATGTGGCAAAGACAAGCCAAACTAGTCACTCGTTGCAAAAAATTGATTTTGAGTTATTAATATCAGGGGCGGAAAAAGAAGAAAAAATGAAAAAAAGGGAGAAAAAGAAACAAATGATAGCCCAGAACGCCTCAAATGTTATGTTCGGGCGTCTAGAACACAAAAAAATCGCGGGAGCATGCCCCGGACCCCCTACGACACTGTTGTCTCAATCGCCCAACTTTCGGCCCCCCCTTCCGGCCCCCCCTTTTGGACATTTCTGGATCCGCCCCTGAATATAGGTTTAAAGAGTAAAATAAAATAAGAGCTATAAAATGTTTTTAAAAAAATCATTCAAATCCGACATTACCTTATAAAGTTACAAGTGTTTTATTAAGAACAATTTATGAGAAATCAGCCTTCAAAGTTTATGATTTCGGGCATTTTTCATGCAGAAACTATCGTCAAATTCTTAAAAAGTGTTGTTTTAACATTGAAAATGAGGAAAATAATACCATAGCATGATGTACAGATATATAAAGGTTAGTTTAGTGCAATAAAATGGATTTTTGAAAATTTTACATTCCAGGATGTTTTCTCTGAAATGCGATTTGCGACAAGTGCCTGCTTTGGCTTGCCTTTGCCACATATGTTAAATACAGACACACAGTATACGCAGGCCTGGTTCTAGAGTCCAGTTAAAATATAATTTAAATGTATCGAAATGATATATATATATATATATATATATATTTATATAAATATTACTACACTGGGTTCCAGTCCATAAACTTTGTCTTAATCAGTGAAAATGCTTAAAAATAAATCGATTTTGGCACAAATGGCGTTCCATAATACTTACGTGCATGCCGTATACTTTTTCTGGGATTCGTATCAAAAAGTTTCCCGACATAAATTGACGCCAGAGGCGCTTTCCCAAATATGCTAATACTGTACTACGAAAATCAATAAATTAGAGATTTGTGGCAACTCTAAAAACATGACATGCATAAATATGTATTTAGTAAAATTTATTAAAATTTAACGGAAAAATGGAAGAAGCTTTAAAAGAAAGGAGAATAGGAAAGAAATTTGGAGCGGCTGAAGTATTTACCAAAAATAAACAATAATAATCATTTTGTCATTATTGCATTACGTTTTTGTGAAAATTTGTAGGCACTAATCGTTAGAGGTCAAGGTGCCGGCAGCCTACATGTTTCATATATTCGACATCGAAGGCACAAGACCTTACATGATTTCCAAGATTTCTTAATACGAAAAAAGTGTATTAATAAAGCATTTAGTAATGCTATATAGGAAAAAAAAAATTCGGATAAAGGATATAAATTTAACCTTGGATTATCTAGTAGTAGTGCATAATGAATAGGCTGAGAATATGCTATGAATTGTGTTTAAAGATCATAAAAATGC
This sequence comes from Anneissia japonica, assembly GCF_011630105.1. Lineage (NCBI taxonomy): Eukaryota > Metazoa > Echinodermata > Crinoidea > Comatulida > Comatulidae > Anneissia > Anneissia japonica. The sequence continues at coordinate 42,257 of NW_022701361.1, forward strand.
ACCCAGGGCAAGTGTGTGACAGTTGTTTTTTGTATTTCAAACTGATACTAGCCTCAACTTTAGAAGGTGAAGAAGCTACTGACAAGACATGTCAACCGAAATCTAATTTCCATGAAGGAGAAGTAGGAAGTGTGGGAATAGGTGTGGCAGGAGGAGTTGGAGGAGGAGGATGTGTTGGAATTAATGAAATACAAGCAATGATAGCTGCTCGAATTGACAAGAACATTTCTGTGGTGAACCACTTGATACTTAATCAACAAAAGCAAATACAACACGTAGGTTTTTTCAAGTTTAAATTGATAATTAGTTTATAATTTTGATGACAAACAATAAGCCATCTTGTGATTGCCAGGGTTCGTACGCGTCCTTAAATTCCTGGAATGTCCTGGAAAAACGAATGAGCATTTTCCAGTACTGGAAAGTCCTGGAAATGTATGATTGTCCTTGAATAATTCTTCAATGTCCTGGAAATTTGATTATTTACACATTTATCTTATTTCGCATGATATACGTAAATTCCAGGTCATGATTAAAATATACTAATAAATGTTCGTTTGTTTTTGTCTTTTCAATACTCATACACAATTAAAGTACAGACCGTTGCCCGCATACTGTAGCTATTTCTCAAAAGTAGGGCGGCATGTCTATAGTATTACTTTACACACGCGTGTCTCTCGCTCTTTAACGTTACACAAAGGAGACGCGCGGCGGGTACATGTAAGGGCACTAATAATTTTCGGTATTGTGAAATACATGCTAAATTTGGGCATGTGTAGCCCTTGTTCAATCAAATGAATGAATGGTCTCCAAATAAATTTATATTTACTCCGGAAGTTTATTCAATCGTCATTCTAGAAACACGTAGCATAAAATAATACATTAACAATATTGTATTCCAATTCATGATACACTCAAAATTAACGGGTGAACATAATATGAATCTATTCATATCTAAAATCGTTTCAAAATCATAACACAAATTAATAAAAATGCTATAGTTATAGTAATTAAGTGAGTATCTTACTTAAACATATTGAAACACGCTAATGTTCCGTCACTTCAATATACTTTACTTAGCCTAAATATTCCTTGGAATATTCATAAAATTAAATGTTTGCTTTCTTATATCTATAAACATTTTGAAGTTAAATAAGTCCTATCACAGCGTACGGTACTACTGTATTACAAGATACCGTGACGTCATAAACCCATTCAGCCGGCCCGGCGAATGCGACACCATAAAAGCGCTAACATATGCTCTAATTGCAAACATAGGTATCACCCTGGATTATGTATTACTTGATTGAGGAATATCAATCATACCAGAGTAAATAAATTTAGTTTTATAAAATAACATGTCTAGTGGTATAATAGAAAATAGCTAATAATAATAATGCTAATAATAATAATAATAATAATAATAATAATAATAATAATAATAAATAATTAATAATAATAATAATAATAATAATAATAATAGTAATACGGTAATAACAGCTAAAATACTAATACTAATAATTACAGATAACGAATACGGCTTTAAAATTTAGCGATAAATTAACTAAACCATATAGAAAAAAAAAGAATTATGATTAAACTAAACGATTTAACATTGGTTATCAGCATAGCGTGATATAAGACTTCATAATAACAATATCACTTCTTTATTAATCGAAGTATTTATTTAGCTTATCTTATGGTAAAGATATATTTCGAAGTGATAATTATAGGCTTACAATTATTAAAACGATAGTAACAATATTAAAATATCAAAACAGGACGATTCATCATGGATATAACAATTAAAAGCAATGGAATTAAATGTAAAGTTAAATCTCAATACAACTATTCACTGGTATTCGTACAGTATAGCCTGGGTCACTGTCCCAATGCTTATAGTAGCCTATGCACAAAATAACTGTGCTTTGCCTAAAACGTCCTTCAACATTCCTTCGTTTGGTCTTTAGCCTAAACAAAGGGCTACTAAATGTATAACTAAAACACAGTATAGTATTATACATCTATACTAATCCGTTTTGTCTAATAATAACATACAAAATACTTTTAATTAAACTAAAAGTTAAACAATAATTATATTACAAATCTTACCTAAAAAGAGCCAGTCGTAGAGGTCGGATTAAACATAAAATTCGAATTAATAAACGATGGAAAAAGTAATCCATAAGGTTTGCTGATCAGGCCGAGAGTAAATGTAGTCTGACCATAGAGAAATGTTCTATTTTCTCTATGGTCTGACCGTATCGCCAAAAGCTAACAGCCTGCGCGTCGAACTGCCGCTGAGAAAAGGTCATTACTGGCAGAAATTGAGGCGAACATTGCTTCAAAATTAGAAGAAATAAAAAATATGTAAATCCAGAAACTACCATACCTATGATGGCATTGTTTCAAATAAAGTGGATTTTTAAAAGGAATATGCTGTCATGTTTGTGTTGCTGTTCTGTGTTAAATTTAGTGCTTGCAAATGTTGATAATTCAATTTTACAATGTACAGTATTTATTTGCTCTACGTATAAACAAATGCAATCATCACAAACACATCGTACGTTAACATTTGCTGTATAATAGAATTTAAAAGTTTACATAGGTTTATAATATTAATTATAAATAATAACCATGAATACAGAGATGAAAAAAAACGACTTGGCAATAATTTAACAAGTTTCAACATTTTAATGACCAATATGTATGAAATAACAATTAAGATCTCCGCAACGTGTACCCAAAACGAAGATCAGGACACTGGGGGCTATTACTTAGCAATGTCAACATCGCTACAGCTTTTCATGTTGTTGAATAGCCCTGAACAGGCGTACACTCCACCGAGGCGTCACAATGGAATCAAGTTATTACTGACACGCCGGTACCACACAAAGCCACCGACAGGTTTAGCGATAAGACAATGTTGTACGCGCACATTTTTGTTGCCTACATTTTTGTTGCCTAGCAGAGAATCAGATCTCCTGTAGTTCAACTGTGGGCTCTGTCTAATTACTTGCCACACTCGTGGGATGAATTTTTTTGCTTATTAGCACACGTGCGAGACAACCAGAATTTCCCACGAGCGTGAGAAAAAGACACCGATCTATCGCCTCTGAATTAGATTTAAGTAAAACTTAATATGCAAAATATGCATAAGAACATCTTGCAATTAAAATTAGTACAGCATGCATGTTGTATAATCAATCGTAAAATTGGCAAATTGTTCTACTTTTATAGTAATAAGAGATATTATGAGTCCTTGAAATTCGGAAAATTTGACCTGGAATGTCCTGGAATTGTCCTGGAAATTTGCTTGTTTAAAAACGTACGAACCCTGGATTGCAATAGTGTATGTCAAAAGTCAAAGTATTTCAATAAAACTGTGACATGATATATGTAAGACTATGCAAAGGTTTGTGATCTATTAGGTGCTATATAAATGCAGTTTTATTATTATTATTATTATTATTATTGCCATCGTCAATATCTCCATCTGTCATCACCAGCATTATCACCACCCACCACCATTATCATCACAATTTTCACTGTCACCTTCATTTGTATTCAGTGGTGGTGGGGGGGGGGGGCAG
>NW_022701361.1:45885-47312 GCF_011630105.1 Anneissia japonica
CAAGCCCCCCCCCCCAATCGGAGAGAGCTCGTCGGGCAGTTGAACTAAAAAAATATATAAAAATAGGCCAAAGCCAAGCCAACACATGTCTGTCACAATCAGAGAGGGTCATTTCTGGTCATCCAGATGTTCCTATTCTTCAAAAAAATCTCATTTGGGAGGGACAACACCCTCTCAAACCCTTCCACAGCTCAGGCATACAAGCCCAAGTCCCCCTGTTGGATAGCTCAGCTCAGTCCCCCCCCCCCGCCCCCCCCATCCCCAGAAAATATATCCTAGAGCCACCATTGTTAGTATTGTCTTCGCCAACACCACTGATATCATATTATTATTTTTATATTCTTGGTTGGCCCTTTTATAATTGCTGTGTAAAGGGCAATGTGCAATATGCGCTATATAAATATAACATTATTCTTATTATTATTATTATAATTAATATAGGGAAAACGCTTTGTGACATACTGGTCTGTGTAAACTCATGTATGATACAGCTAAACTTTCAAACAGTTTGAGAAATTCAGCAAAGGTGGAAAAAGCAGATGCATACATAAACTTTCTCAAAAATTATTATTATTTTATATTATTATTATTATTATTATTAATAATTATTTTTGAAATCTACTTTCATTAGATGTTCTTTTCTTCCAGCAAGACCAAAAGATTGCAGAGCTTCAAGACAGATTTACCAAAATGCATGATGAGAAAGCAGTAGCAGACATAAATAGCTTAGATGTAAGAATAACTCAACTTCACACTGATTTACGCAACATCAAGTTCCTAAAGGAAGGCAGTAGCTGGGATGACACATTTCAAAATATATCCCAGAGATTGGAGCAGCTTGAGAACCAAATCAGAGATTTGGACATACAAATTGAAGCTATCCAGAAAAATCTGGTGATTTCAAGCACCTGTACTGGTAATGTTTATAAGCAACCGTCAGGTCTTGAAGCCGACCTTTTCAAGCTACAAGAAGATATTGTTCTTCTGAAAACAGTCCTGGGAGTGTCATCAGATAGCAACCAAGGGGGCACACTGGCAACATTACAACAGAGGCTAGCAGATCTAGAGAACTCAATTATTGGAGAGGAAAAGAACACTCAGTTTGCCTTTGACGTTTCAGAAGCATCAGAAGATGTTACTTTACTGAGATCAAGTATTGAGAAGTTATCAACATCTGTCAGTGCTGTGGAAAAGTAAGAAGCCTATTTTATTCAATTCTGTATCTGTCATTTTCAGTGGCGTAGAAAAATATTTTTCATTGGGGGGAATGATTGGCGTGTTAGCCAGTGTCGTAACAGGCGTGGGGGGAGGTGGAAAACTGCCCCTCCTCTGACGGTTTTTATCGGGCTGACCAAGCCGTCGTACCGGGCTGGGTAATAAGAGAAAAGAAAGAGGGGAAAGGGAGGGAAAGAGAAAGAAGAGGAAAA
>NW_022701361.1:47367-48404 GCF_011630105.1 Anneissia japonica
CCCTTTTCATCCCCTGAAAGTGCCTAAAAACCTCAAATTTCGCGCGCATTTCTTGTTAACATGGCCCAATTTCCTCTAAAAATTGCACATTTTAGGGAGTTTTCATCAATTCCAACGAAATTAGAATTAAAAACACTGGGGGACAAGGGGAAAATATTCATCTTTGGAAAATCTTTCTCCACCCCTTGACAAATGCATCCTCTGAAAGTGCCTAAAATTCTCAAATTCTTTGCGTGAATTTCTTGTTACGGTAGGGCAATTTCCTCTATAAATTGCACATTTTAGGGAGTTTTCATCAATTCCGACGAAATTAGAATTGAAAACACAAAAATATTTTGGGGCTTTTTTAGTTTTATCCTTTTAAGTTATTTAAACACATAATAGTCCCAAACTCAGGAAAGACAAATTTAAGATAGATCATTTTAACCTAAAAGAAGGGCCTCAATGTGTATAGATGGTGAAAGAATATGTTTGTAAAATAAAACCATGATGGTAATGCTTATATTTAGTTTCAAACACACGTGTGTGGCCTATATTATAAATAAGATAAGCCCTATGTCGTATTGTTTTCTATATGGGGAGTGGGGTGGGGTGGGTATGATAAATTACTAATGAGGATTTTATGTCATTATTATTATTATTATTATTATTATTATTATTATTATTATTATTATTATTATTATTATTATTATTATTATGTTGTAATGATGTTGTTTGTACAACCCAGTCCTAGAAGGGTTACCCTCTTTAAAGATGGTTGAAATAAAAAATTAAAAAAATAAATACCCACTCTGACCCAAGACCCCTGTTACGCGCCTGGTGTTAGCGCCAATGTGTGCCCTTGTGCGAACAGGAGATATGCCCCCCTCTGAAGCTGGAAACCTTGTTTTTGCAAAATAAATTGATGCAATTTGTTATATAGGCCTAATCAATAAATTCCTCATCAACCGATATAACCTTAAACATTCTTGGAATTGACATAACATTACTGATGTACACACCTTTCAGTGTGAAATGTGGCTCTCTTTGCAAGCACA
>NW_022701361.1:48428-52028 GCF_011630105.1 Anneissia japonica
TAACATTTAAGGAAAGAAGAGCTTAGATTGGTACCAGATAAAATAATTTTGTTATCAACATTAATACATTATGCTAATTTTCATCTTTGTAAGCGCATAAGACAGTGCAAACTATTTCTGTGATAGTCTTTTGAAGTGTGTAAAGCTCCATTTTATCCCATACATAGTCAAAATATTGGGGGGGGGGGATGATACAGTGTATCCCCCATCCCCTCGAGTACCTCGCACAGTAACATTTTTTCCCTTAAGGGGCTCTTCGTGTCTGAGCTACCTGGTAAACCAATACCAGCTATTTTCTCGTCCAGGGTCCCATATTAAGATTTTTTCTTAGTGGTCAGCAGGGCAAGTTGGTGTCATATTTTACTTGCCCTTAACAAATTTAACTTGCCCTTACATTTTTTGCAAATCTTGAAGTCCAACGTTTACAGTGAGGGTGTGTATATTTATTTCTTTAAATGTATGTATTGTACTGTATAAAACTACTGTACAAACAAGTAATAATAAGATTGGACAACAAAATCTCTAGCTCGGACATCCATGAATAGTCGGAATAGGACCTGTTTTTCAAAGCCAGTGCATGGCAAGTACGAAATAACTTCGCCAGTTTTTCCGATACATCTTTGTTCATTGCACTTAAAATTCTAAATGCTGGCGTTTGATCTGGGCGCGATTTCGCTGCCACGATCTCACTGTTCCTCAAATGGTTAACTGACGTCTCGTGTATCTTGATGCTTTCGAGGCGAAAAGATGTGCAGCCATTTACAAACACATTCTTAATTTTCTGTGATTGCTTACCACTTCAGCAACAATTAGAAGTGCACTTTAAAAAGTAAACAATCAAATTTAAAAATAATTTACTGAGCTTGCCATCCCAAAACCAGCATCAGTGACCAAAAAATGAAAATATGAATATTCATATTCTCCACTTTATGAATATTCATATTCTCCACTTTATGAATATTCATATTTTCCACAAGCTTTAAGATGATAGTCCATTTAGTGGATACAACTTTTTATTGCCAAAGTTATGAGAAATAGTATTACAGCTTTTCTGTACTAAAGTATACAATACTACCACATTAGGCAGTTTAATACTAAGCTGTTTTTGTAACGTAATTTGATGTAATGTGGTTGGATTTATATATAACGCTTTATATACCGAAGTCTCAAAGTGCTCGAGGTGTGGAGTAGCTCGCACAGTAACTTTTTTTCCCCTAAGGGGCTCTTCGTGTCTGAGCTACCTGGTAAACCAATACCAGCTATTTCTCGTCTGTCCACAACATGAACCAGTACACTGGAGTAACCCCCTACTCGTTTCAAAAGATGTACTGGGCACACAAGTCATTGGGTAAACTAGGCCTACTGTTTATAGTCCTTCCAAGAAGACTTGTTCCAGCACCAGAACTAGGTGAGCATGCCGTTCGAACCAGCGCTGATATTATGCCTGTAGGTTGCGCCATTCCTGCCTAAACCACTCGGCATGCCTCATATAGTAAAAAGTTTACAGTATCCTAGATTTTTCAAATAGCACAGGATTACACTCTTTGTTTTACTGTTATAATTTACTTACAAAATATAAAATATCTGTTTTTCCTATAGGGTTGTTAGTGCTGCAAATTTGGATAATCTGCAGTCTGATGTAACAAACCTGACGACAGTATTTCAGCAACTGCAATTGGATCTGATAAAATGTTGCAAGAATGGAATGAATACAACAGATGGTGTCAATTTGCAGGTATAAACTATTTACTGTACTGTTTTACATATAAATGATAACTCAACCTTAGTTTCGTAAATGAGTTTTGATAGTAATAACCATTTGAATTTTTAACAGGTTTTCATCATGTTTTTAGCACTTTAGTTTATTCACAATTATTCTGATGCTTGTAATAACAATAAAGTATAGCATGATAATCCTGCTTGTGACTACAACAGTGTGATTTTATAAATTTTTAGCAATTTAGGTTTTCACATCACTTTGTTATCACTTCAGGTTATTCACAACATAGTGGATATTCTGAGGCGTATTTTATCAGGTCATAATATAATGAACAATTAAATCTGAAATTACAAACCCTCGTCCTGCTGTCGCACCATACCTTTGTATCTGCTGGGACAGCAGTTTAAAAACATTATAAAATCTGCATCTTACTTCTCCAATCCATCCGCCAAACGAGGCCTAGCATAGGCCTCAAGTAGCAAGCCCATCAGTTGAGTTTAAACGCCTTCAGGGCTGCTTCCAGTCTGCTGGCCAGAATTTGACACATGGGCGGTACGCTCAAGTTGGTCAGTGGTCATTTTGCTCGAGTCAGTCTGGCCTAGCCAAATGACTCAGTCAGTCCGCTTGAGTTGGCCCTGTCAGTTGCGACAAAACTATAATTTATTTATTTATTTTATTTCATTAAATCGTCCAACAGGAACTCTTTGTTCCCACCTACAGGCGAAAAATTGCAAAAAACATCAAAAATATAATAAAAACTATAAAATCACAAGATATAAAAATATTATTATTACTATAATTATAATTAATATTGCAATATTTACTATAAATATGTAAATTACTTAAAATTATTTGAAATTACAATTTATATATAAATAAATAATGTTCTAAAATCTATATCTTTCTTCTGATAAGCACCAAAAACGAGGAGGCCCGAGATACATGTAATATTCTCAGTGTGTGAAAGTTTGAGGTTAAACGGTCCAGTAATTTTTTTGAGTATGCTCCCAGAAGGACAAACACAAATGTCACAGACAGACAGACAGACTGACAGACGAAGCACATTGCAGTTGTAATGATAACAAAACACTATAGCTTTTTAAATCTGTTTGTGACTGTTATCAACAATTTGATTTTATGACTTTTTAACAGTTTACTGTAGATTTTCATCAGATTGTTATCACTTTAGGTTATTCACAACATCATGAATATTTTGATGCTTATCAGGTCGTAATAACATAAATGATAACGAAAACTATAGCTTGATAGCCCTATTTGTGACAATATTTTTTCATCACATTGTTAACACTAGGTTATTTACAAGATCGTGAAGATTCTACAATGCTTATTTCATCAGGTTGTGATATAATGAATAACAAAAGCTATAAACCTGTTTGTGACTATATCTAACAATTTGATTTTATCACTTTGTTTCATCACAATGCTATCACTTTAGGTTATTGGCAACATGGTGAATGATATGTTGCTTCTTAATAATGCAGACAAGACTGGTATGGTGGACTTTGCATTAGAATCAGCTGGTGGCAGCATTATCAACACTCGGTGCTCCAAGACATACACCCCGAAGACAGGACTACTTAGCATCTTTGGTTTTCCTTTGTGGTATTCTTCTAGTTCACCAAGAATGGTTATTCAGGTGAGTCCATTAGTTTAATGTATTTTAGTTACTTTTTCCATTGTCACAATATATACCAAATATGTATTTCTGTACAATGGTACAGATTGAAAACGAATTTAAAGCCCCATTCCCGGCAAAATTTCACTAAAAATGACTTTTTTTAGAAAATATGCATTTGCATTACTCCAATTATTATAAATCATGGAAAAATATTGGCATGAATTTTAGTTTTACGCAAAAG
>NW_022701361.1:52507-54690 GCF_011630105.1 Anneissia japonica
TTCTTAGGAATGTCTAAATTCAGTTAAACTAGCAATTCCGTATTATATTTATAAATCTTTATAACATTATACAAAAATTAGATTTTTCTTAAAAATTGAAATTTTGCCGGGAATGGGGCTTTAAAAATACATACTACGTAACTCTGTTATACTATATCAATACTGTATCATAAAAGCTGTAAAATTAAAAACTGTAATTTAGCATCTAAGGATGATCTATATCTCACAACAAGAAAAAATGAATCCATCAAGAAACTAAAATACAAGGAATAACTTAAAAAATGAAATGAAGTAACAGTATACACCAAAGGTGGCTAGACTGACAATGAATTTTATTTGGTATTGAATCAGTCAGTCAATCAATCAATCAATCAATTAATCAATCACTTCACTAATAATTTTGCGGTTTCTATTTAGATCATTAAATATAGGTATATGTATATTACTTGCATGAATAAATAAAATAAATATAAATTTTCAATAAACACTTTGGCTAATCACCAGCTAACGGTTAGCAGGATCCAGATTATAACATACACATGTACAGTTGTGTTCATACAAGAAAATCCCCAATCCAGATATCAAGAAGATGAGGGTGGGATCACTGGGAAATTGGATATGATGACTTATTGGTTTGTAAACCGATAGCACTCGCTAACTATATGCACTTCCTGATGGTTAGTGCTAACTGATCGGATGTTCTCACATACCTGGTAATCTGGATATTAAGGCTCAAATGTGAATCTAAACTTTAGAGGGAGATGAAGAAAAGATGATGTGTTTACTGATTCTTTGTTTTTCACTTCAGCCTGACATGAACCCTGGCAACTGTTGGGCATTGGTAGGGACTCAGGGTTATGTTGTGATACAGTTATCAAACTTTGTCAAGATCACTTCCTTCTCAATGGAACATATCCCAAAATCCCTTTCTCCTACTGGCAACATTGACAGTGCTCCCAACAACTTCTCTGTTGTGGTAAGTACTTTCGTTTTTATTTTTTTTTTTATTCTTTAACATCTAATAACATTCACACTCACAAATGAACCTTTCTACTATGCCTCACCTCTGGAATATTGTTGCTACGGTCCCAGAAATCAACAGTGTAAAAGTATGTACACAGGTGCCTTTGTGCATGGAGGTATTATGGTAAGATAATTGAGAGCTTTTGATTTGCACGACGACGCGACACTAGAATGGATTCACTCGTGCGTGACCATCCTACATTCTGCTCAAAGCAGATTTGGCCAAATTACGTCCTAGGAACCATGCGACCACAAAAATTCAACTTCTTCACATGCACAGACTTTAGGTGACGTCATTAAGATATGCAATCAAAAGTTCCCATGATTTGTGTGACAGCACGTTTTTGTAGGACACACACATTCCTAGCCTTGTTCTGATTGGTCGGTACTTAAGTTTGATTAGGTCAGTTATTGGTCAGTTGTGTGTGACAATATTATTAAGTCATACCCCTTGGATATTGTTGCTAAGGCCTCAAGGTAAAAGTGTGTAACATGCATTTGTGGGACAGCCTAAGTTTTTTGGGACATGCACATATTACTAGCCTTGTTCTGAATAGTGAGTACTTCAGTTTGATTGACACTCTGAAAAGGTCCATAATAGAACAAAACAAATTGGTCACTTAGAACTACTGTATGTCCAGATTAGTCACTATCAGTTGTGTTTGATAAAAATATGAACCTGAATTTAACATTGGATTGATTTTTTTCTTTGAATAATTGTTACCAACTGGACTGTCTATGGATTTATAGTTTATCTTAACACATTCACTGGACTACAGTAGTCCTATTAACTATTATTCTAGATTGGTAACTTCTTATTGAATACTTTTATTCTAGGGGCTGGCCCATGAATATGATTCTGAAGGAACTGAACTTGGAAGATATAATTATGACCAGAATGGAAGTCCAATCCAATTCTTTGTTGTTCAAGTAAGCAGTTCTTTCTATTCCTCATTATATTACAACTCTCTGCTGTGATGCTCTACAAATTAGAGTATATGCATTCTTTTTGAACATTACCCAGTACCGCTTGTATATTTTATTCGTGTGAAATTTTTAACTTATGTATTTGTCAGTGTAGACAGAGCTTTTATATACACTTAGATTTATGGCAGCATGTTGATATGGGTTCAGACCTTGATGTGAGGGTTGTTAGTATT
>NW_022701362.1:0-911 GCF_011630105.1 Anneissia japonica
TTCCGATCATACAAAGTTCTCCAGACATTATATATTTTTCGCCAAAAAGTGGGGGGGCCCGGGCCTCCCCGGCCCCCCCGGTTCCGCCGCCCATGCTACAAAACACAGACCTTGCACATTATGAGATCGATAAATACCAATATTAAAATATGGAAGCATGTAAAAGGTCTTTGCTTAAAAGAGAAATACTGCAAATAATATTTTATTTATTGCAGAAATGAAGAATCAATAGGAACTGACAGCCCTATATTTTACTTTTTTACCAAAATAATTTAAATGTTAAGTTCCAATGGAAATATATATAATTAGGCCTAGGGCAAGGAAAAATGTTATTATATTTACAAGTTACTGAACCATTTATGTAAATATACTTGCACGGTAATATTGAAAAAAAAAAAAAAGACATAATTATAATGCTACAAATGTACATGTTTAAGAACCAGTGCAAAAAAACTTAGCACAGTGAAAATAAACAATAATTTAAGAGCTGTCTTGGTTTAAATGAGATATATTGAGAAAAAATAATAAATATATTATTATGAATAATGTCAGTTAATTCTGACGAAACGTGAAAACATTACCAAGTATATTTCCTTGCTAGCCTAGCTAGCCTAGGCCCTGGCTAGCTCGATTACAAAATAAATAATAAAATCGTTCGCAAATAATAGGCCTCATATAGGCTACGACCCTACCCTACCTAGCAACGCTAGACCTAGGCTAGGCCTAGCCCGAAAAAGTACACCGGTCCCGCCGCCAGGCAGTATCATGAGCATGTGGTGAAAACAAGGGTGAATTTTCTAACTTCTTAAATTTCGTGATTTCTTCGTTGCTGGCCTTGAAGCAAAAAAATCGGTTATCCTTTCTCGGCACTTCATCCTCCTCCTAGGCTATTTTTGACGTGTCGCATGTCC
>NW_022701363.1:0-666 GCF_011630105.1 Anneissia japonica
AAGAGTGTTAATTTTATTGTCTGTTCTTGATTCTTAATCTACGTAAGAAAAAATACTGTGTATATCTATCTATCTGTATATCTACCTATCTATCTATCTAAAAAAAAAGAAAGAGGGAGAAAGTTTAACGTCTGAAGTTGTGACCGTATAATATCAGAGCATACTTGCAGCCTCTCCGACCTCCCCGATTGAAAGCGGCCACGAAATCTTCGTTCAGAGTCATGGACATCGGCGCCACTCTCGTCACCGGTCTGTCTCTCGCCATCCGAAGTATCTCCTCCGTCGCCATTTTGGGATAAGTCTGTCTCACCACCCGCTCGTAATCCTTGAACACGGCGACCTGGATCGCCACCGAGATAGATTCGTCCGTGTGCGGCGCCAACGTGTTCGCTACGATGGCGTGCAGGTTGCTCCCGCTTCGATTTTCGCCGGCTTGTGCGAGGCATTCGTGCAGGCTCTTGTACACATCGCCGAGAACGGCCTGCGTGTGGATGCCAGATTCCATCTTGTACCTGTAGCTGACGTTCTTGACGAAGGGAAGGTTGTGGGTTCGGAGAAACGTCGCGAAATTCTCGATGGCTTCTATCGGTCTCGTGGACCATCTGTAAGCGAACCGAACGACGTTGCCGCGTTCCCAATGCTTGACGATCAGCTCCATCACCGGGT
>NW_022701364.1:0-841 GCF_011630105.1 Anneissia japonica
TCATAAAGGAAAAGAAATAACATTTTGCTGACTACACATACCTTGTACGTCGTTGGCATTCACATCATCATGCATTGATATTGGAAGTTGATATGTTCGTATTGAACCTGGAACTTCAAATATATTCTGAGAAAACGGATCTGGAAACATTACAGAAAATTTTTTAATGTTTTTTTAAACAAGAAAACATAATTTTTTTCAGAATGCTTGTGTGAAATTGCACTAGATCAAATAAATAAACATGAGACTCACCTGGTGGGAACATTTCATCCAGCTGGAAGAAGAGGTTGCGGTCATCGCCGACACCCATGTAAGAATCATCCATTTCATCATCATATTCATCATACTCATCAGCATCCATGTCAGATCCTTCTTCCTCCTCTTCTTCCTCCTCTTCATCTTCATCATCAATTTCATCCTAGGAATACATAATATTAAGTATTATTTCACTATTACCTACTTTCTTAGTTAATAAAACATCTATGCAAAATAGAAAAAAAAAACATAGTCCATTGTTAGAGAAACAGTTTCATTAAAATACATATTACTATATAATTTTGATTAATATAAATAACTTGAGGTTTACCTGCTGGTCATCACTATCTTCTGATTCCGTTTCTGGTCCTATATCATCAGCAACATCATCATCATCATCACCTACAAATAAGAAAAAAAACCAACAAATTATTCACACAACTAATGAAACCTTGAAAAAACAACATAGTAAATGGTTGTATAATTCTTCTGGACTATTACAATAAAACAATTCAGAAATATCACAAATTCTATGTAACATGATACTTGTATGTGAATTAATTTCTGACCATTAATTACCAATCAG
>NW_022701365.1:0-207 GCF_011630105.1 Anneissia japonica
ATAATTTTTTTATAAATAGGGATTAAACTATATTAAGGCAATTTGGGAAACCATAATTTATCTACCGGACAATACTATTATTATGTCATTGAACTTTACCTTGCCTGTAATGTAATAATTTATTTTTGACCTTTAGTTTCTGTAAATTGCTCTTGGAATTAACAATTACTGCAACAATTTTTTATTCATATCAAAACAGAAAGTTTA
>NW_022701365.1:304-1234 GCF_011630105.1 Anneissia japonica
TACCTTTTTTTCCTGGATAGAGCCTCATTGAGATCAGACCATTGTTATAAATGTAAACAATGGTTTTGTTTGCTAATACAGTTGAATATCTATGATAGCTTTTGCATGCTTCGTCAAACTCAAATCTCCATGAATTAAGTTTATGTAGATCATCTTGTAAAAGGCGTGAATCGTGCATATGAGATATTAATCTAATCAATTTCAAATCATAAGCATATAGTAAACAATGGGAATTGAAATTCGAAGGTAAGTCGTTTAAGAAAAGGGTAAAAAATAAAGGTCCCAATTGTTCCCTGTGGGACACCTGATCTCACAGGGAGCCAGTCTGATGTACTGCCATCAACTGAGACTCTTTGTTTTCGATTGTATATGTAATTGCGCAAAAGCTTTAAAACATTTCCAGTAAAATAAAATTTAGAAAGTTTATAAATGAGGAGTTTATTGTCGACTGTGTCAAAGGCCTTTGCAAAATCAGTGTATGTGACGTCACATTGTGTTTTATTGTCAAATGCTTGATATGCAAAAGAAATTAATGTTGCAAGGTTGGTGGTACATGATCTATTTGGTATGAAGCCATGCTGAGCAGGGGAGAGAACGGGTAAGACGTGTTGAAATAAATGGTTAAAAATTAATCATTCAAATATTTTAGATATAGTTGGTAATATAGATATTGGGCGGTAATTAGTGACATTTTCTTTTCTACCATTTTTATGTATAGGACATATATTAGCCATTTTCCATGCTTGTGGGAACGTGCCCTCACGTATTGTCCAATTGAAAAGAATATGTAATGGCCTAGAAAGAAGAGTTGCACCAATTTTTAGAATAACATTATTAATATTGTCACTTCCCGATGATTTACTCGTCGTATCAATTTGACTTAGAAGCATCTCAATTTTATTTTTATCAATTTGAAATGTTGAAAGGTTA
>NW_022701366.1:0-193 GCF_011630105.1 Anneissia japonica
TCGGACCGTGCGGGGCATCGTATCTGGATCCGTTGCGGGAATGCGGTGCCGAAGGAACGGATCGTACCTGTCAACGAGCCGTGTCGGACGCTCTCAAATGGGATGCCGACCATCGTCGATGTCCGGTCGTGGAACTAGGAGGGACTGCCGGATCAATCTACTACTTCGTGCAGTTTGCGCTCGTGTACATGCC
>NW_022701366.1:301-503 GCF_011630105.1 Anneissia japonica
GTGGACGTGTTCGCAGGAGCGATCGTCTACCCTCTGTCTTCGGAATACGTGGTGCACGCGTTCGTGTTCGCCGCCGCGATCTCCAGGTACGCTCTCCGACGTGTGGGAGGCGGCGTCTCTGGCAAGCGTAGCGATCACCACCGTCGACCTCGTCAGAAACGTGCTCGTCTACAAACTCGGCCCGTGCGCCTTCGACGGTCGG
>NW_022701367.1:0-728 GCF_011630105.1 Anneissia japonica
ACAAGCTATGTGGCTCGGTTTCGTTTGGGTCTATACCCTAGTTGCACTGATGAGGCCTGGAAGGCCGAAACGGATCCGTCTGCAGATATGCTTTACATATTTTTATGTACGTAAAAAGATAAATAAAATATTTAGGGGTAATGCTTTGTGTACATAAATTGTAAACGTTAAAGAAGAGAAATCAGGAATGCGGGTATCTTTCAGTATATGCTGACACGCTTTAACCAACTGGCTTTACCTCTCAGATTCTAGAGGCCATTGATTTCACTCCCCCTATATTATTCAGGTACAGCATACACACTTGACACACATCAAGGCAATTCACCAATAGGGAAAATTTCCCGCCGATAAATAAACGCGAACTGTACTGGGTAAAGACAACTTGATTTCTTGCTTCGAACAAGGTATCCATTCGTAGAAGTCATATGATGATAAGACTATACATATATACATACACACATATATACACCCATACATACATACATACATTTATATATACATATAATAATCATAAACATTATGCGTAATATGTATTTAGTAAAATAAATTAAATTTAACTAAAATATGGAAGAAACATAGGAAGGAAGAAGAATAGGAAAGAAATTTGGAGCGGCTGAAATATCTATTGAAAGTAAACAATAATAATCATTTTGTCATTATTGCATCAGGTTTTCGTGAAAATTTGTTGGCACTAATCATCAGAGGTCAAAGTGCCGGCAGCCCCACCC
>NW_022701368.1:0-889 GCF_011630105.1 Anneissia japonica
CGTCTTAAAAGTAAGTTTGTTCTACGTTAATTAGTCGTGGTTGCCAGTAATGTTGTTGGTTCTGCTGTGGTTGATGGTAATGTCGTGGCCGTCGTTGTCTCTGATGCTGACACGGTCACCGTCACTGATGCCGTCGATGGTAATGTTATGACCTCTGTTGCCGTGGATGATTACATCGTTGTCCTTACGTTGTTGGCCCTGGTCTGATCGTAAGGTTGCTGGCCCTTCTGACGGAGAAGGGCTGTTGGCACTGCAGATTTTAATAAGAATTGTTAATTATAAGTTATTAGCTTTTTAAAATATACATAAACTGTATTTAAAGTTTCTAATCAGTCTCATTACATTTTATTATGTATCCCCATATTTTTGTTGTTAGCTAGTTCTCGAAGTTTTTGGATGTCACAGAAGTTCCGTAATTTCACAGTAGAAACAAATAACATAGAAATTGTTTCCCAGTGTACTTTTCCACCAGAAAAAGAAACATACCGGAAATAATTAATAATATATAATAAATCCAATCCAATTAAAAAAAATACAGGCCCTAAAAGTCTCTTTAGTTGTTTTACCCATCCTTCTGCACGAACTTACTTTTTATCCTAAATGCAATTTTTTATACATTGATTAAATCCTGCATTCAATCATCTTCATCTAGTGTGTGAAATACTAATATAATTTTAATATTGGTTTCAATTAAATTTTATCTAAATGTTGTAAATAGCTGGTAATTGTTTCACTTTTACTTTACTTTTAATTGATTTAGCATCCTGACCCAAGGTGAGCTCTTTGCTCCCATTAATCCAAGACTGTACATTTACCTCCTTCCAGTGGCGTACAATAGGCCCGTATACGGGCAGTGCAACGCACTGGACCTTGGCTATTAGGGCCCGTT
>NW_022701369.1:0-657 GCF_011630105.1 Anneissia japonica
ACTGGAAGGTTCATTGTGGATAGATAACTTCAAACAAGTACAATTAGATCAAATCATGAGACAAAAAGAAGATGCAGAATTTGCTCTTTTGTTAAACAAATTGCGTACAAAGGAAAGAACTGATATATTGTCTGAAGAAGATTTAGCAGTTCTAAATTCGTGTGAAACTGGAGAGGAATGTGAAGATGCCCTTCATATTTATTCATTGAATAAGCAAGTTAATGAATGGAATAAAAAAATGTTGCATAAGACCTGTACAGATATCATATGCATTGCAGCAAAAGACACTGAAGTGAACAGCAGGAAAAATAATAAAATTTGCGATGTACCTCGCAATTCACGTCAAAGCAGTTTGCTAAGTTTTTTGTGGATTGCACCAAATGCTAGAGTGATGTTGATAAAGAATGTAGATATTACAAAAGGGTTAACAAATGGATGTATGGGACATGTTGAAGAGATAATTAAGCCAAATGAAAGTTCTACACCAATATCTATTAAAGTAAAATTTGACAATGATGACATTGGTATTCAGCCAATTGAGATGCATCAAGAGTCCATGGGGAAAAAATATAGTCGAAAGCAATTTCCTCTTAAATTAGCATATGCATGCACAGTTCACAAAGTGCAGGGAATGACAATGAACAAAGCAGTAGTTTG
>NW_022701370.1:0-813 GCF_011630105.1 Anneissia japonica
TGGGATGGAAAAAAGGAGAGTCAATATCCCCAAAATGCTCCATCAGCACATAGTTTAGTGTGCGCTATGAACAGTATGGCTATGGAATTTACTAACCACACAATCCACAATCACGTGATTAAGTCGCAAAACTTTATCTGCATTAGGTGGATTAAGTCGCAAAACTTTGGCTTCGTTTGGTGGCACCCAGCGTGACCACTTCCAATTTTTGATATACCCAATGACTGGGTCGATACTCAAGATTCAGCAAAAATTGCCCAAAATTACCCAAGCTTCCTGAAAATGCATGAAAATTTGAAAAATACGTGTTTTTCGCATGTAGAGTTTCCCTTTTAGTTCAATTTATAAACCAATTTTTTATTGTAATTGTTTGTGTTAATTATTAAAATTAATATTCATGAGGTGATAATACGGATAGAAAAATACGCCCTCAGTCGGCCAGTGTTATCAGTAGATCAGTGATCAAGTTTTATTATGTAATGCCTTAATTAGGTAAGATCTATGGCAACGCAAATCACAAATAAACACTTCTGAACCCATGCTTATAGCAATCAACAGTCAATTAACAATGTTAAGTGCACTTCGTTGAGTTTTGCTTACTTGAATAGACTGAAATATACTTTGTTACTTCTTAATTCTTCCTCTATGACAAAAATATTTAATTTTCTTAGTAAAAATAAAATAACCAAGGATTGGAATGGAATACCCAAGACCAAGTCAAAATACCCAAGATATTGGGTAAAGAGGAACTTTTAGATTTGCACGTCGACATAGTGGACTGCTACGTGATGAGGTCATTTTAAAGCACTGCGC
>NW_022701371.1:0-1092 GCF_011630105.1 Anneissia japonica
CGTGAAAGCTTCATACCTTTCATCAAATTTATAGGTAAAGCTTCACTCAATCAAGATTAAAAAAAAAATTTAGGACTTCACTACAACAGCAAATCTATTGACCTTAGGCTTCGACGTCGATAGTTAGCGACCTCTGAGGAGGATGGGTCCAGGCTTCAAAGTGACGCCTGCATCAGGAAAATAGAGCTAACGATGCGCTAAAATCCGTGGATGAACTTTCAGCAACATCTATTCCCATTTTGCAATTTGTACGAATATGATTTTTTGTGCATTTTGTGTATTATTTACCTAATATTAATTTCTGTGCTTCACATGCACTCCCCATGGATGCATTAAGCTTTTATGAGATATACCTCAAGGTAGATAGTTAAACTGATGTTTTGGAATAGAGAGGAACTTGTTCCTTCATTTTAAATGTTCATATTATCAGAGAACATTCTATGGTTTTCTCTATAGAATGGTATTATGATGTTGGGTATTTTATGCTCATTCCTTATTTCAGTATTATTTTAGCATGGACTTTAGCAATATCAACTTGAGTGCTTTAACTGCACACCCTGTGCATATTTTGTATTTTTATGAATAGTATATTTTTGGAATAGTTACATTGATGTTTTCAGAGGACTTTTTCCTCAAATTTAAGTTTAACATTATCAGGGAACATTTCATGCCAACTGTTTTGCTTTCACCATTACCTTGATTTGATTTCATATTTCTATTTCATTTTGAATAGAAAACATGATGCTGGGCATTATATGTTCAAAAAATGCAATATCACCTTTAGTGCTTTAATTGCACACCCTGTGGAATTTTTTATATTTTTATGAGAGATAATCAATGTATAGTTACGTACATTGATGTTTTGGTCGGAGAGGAATTAGTTCCCTTCATTTTAATGTTTACATTATCAGGGAACATTAATCTTGTTCACATACTTTTATATCTCGTCATTTAAAATAGAAAATATATTGAGTATTTTTTGCTCATTCTTTAACTCAGTGTATGCTGCTTTTAAAAGCAACATCACTAAGTAGAATGATATTGATTTTTGGGACAGAGAGGGATTTTCCCTCCATATTATCAGGAAACACA
>NW_022701372.1:0-603 GCF_011630105.1 Anneissia japonica
CGTCCTTCGTCGTGCCGACGAACTGACAGCAACCTTATCTAAATGCAGACGTAAGTTGGAAGATATCAAAATGCTGAATACACGAGGACGTAAGTCTCATAAGGCGCGTCTTGCAGATCGCGTCGATCGGGTGACCGGTGAAGTAAAGGATATGTGTTTGCAAGCTGCTCGCGTCGACATACGTTTGCGAAAATGTAAACATTACCAGACGAAGGAAGGAGCGGAAGGGGAAAGTGTGATGAACTCGATCAAGGCGTTGATGGAATACCGAAAAGGTATGTCGAACGTGAACGAGTGGCGTGAACAATATAAGAAAGTGACCGAAGCTATGGACGAGATTCTCTGCATACCTAGGGAGGAATTGTCCGAGGTGAACACATGTTGCATATGCTGCGAGGCTCCCGTATCCATACTGACGAAACCGTGCAATCACATGATGTCGTGCGAGACTTGTGCGCACCTCACCACGAAGTGCTACGTGTGCAGGGCAAGAATCGAGCAGCGACTGAGGAGATGCGAAGTTGAGGAGGGGACGAACGTTTTCAAATGTTGAACCACTTTTGTGTTAATTTTCTGATTTGAGAATTGATAAATAAAAAACTA
>NW_022701373.1:0-704 GCF_011630105.1 Anneissia japonica
AAAAAAAAAAAAAAAAAAAAACAGAAAGTAACAAGAAAATAAAAATAACAAAATGACTCACCAATATATCTCCTGAAATAACTGTATTATATCTAGGCCTAATTTTAGGATTAGTGCCGCATAGCCTAGCTAGGCCTATGCCCAGCTAGACAAGTGTCTTCAGGTCAACCTTATAATACAGTACATGTCAACACTGCCCCGTTCCGTATCCATGTAATTTACCTTTTTGTTTTAACCAACCTTCAGAAAAAAAAAGGGAAAAAAACAAAATAGCCAGATAATATTTATATTTATATATCTCATAATTATGAGAACTACAAGATAATATCTCGTAATTACGAGATAATTATCTCGTTATTGCAAGATATTATCTCGTATTAACGAGATAATATCTCGTATTAACGAGATAATTATCTTGTAATTACGAGATAGGATAAGGGTGGGGAATTGTGGACTTTAAAGCATATTTGCATAAATTATAAAAATGTGGATTGAGTTATACATCTGAAAGTTTTTTTTTTATTATCAACAACTATTATTGGTCTTTAATTACACGCATAATTCAAGGTTATCAGATTATTATTTAATTAGCTAAACAAGCATTAATTACACTGGGGACAAGTGTCCACAATTACCTACGGGTGTAGTTAATTGTGGACCCAATTAAAAAAATCGTTTTGGGAGGAGGGCACACCCTCCCCACC
>NW_022701374.1:0-1158 GCF_011630105.1 Anneissia japonica
AAAGGCAAAAGTGCGAAACTGCGTTCGCCGTGGAAAGGTCCAGGCGTAATCACGGAGGTCCTAGCCCCGTATGCGTTTCGAGTGCGTCTTCGTAACTCAGTCATGATTACACATCATGACAAACTTAAACCCTGTCGTGACCGCGAGATGCCAAATTGGCTGGTGGTTTTCGAACAGAACCCACCTCCTGTGACCGACGATGAGGTGGAAGAAGACGATCAGTTGTATTGCCTTTGTAAGAAACCGTGGGAAGGCCGTTTCATGATTGAATGCGACTATTGTGGCGAATGGTACCATGGTGTCTGTGTAAATATCGCGCCGGTTGAAGCGGTTGACATTGACCGCTATAGGTGTCCACCTTGCGCTGCGATATAACCTCAGTGCCACATTTAATATGCATCAAGGGGTGTTAATCCCTCTGTTTTATATCTTTTAGGAATCAATGTGCCGAGTACAAAGATCCAGTATCAGTGCCTTGGCCGGTGCATTCTATTTTGGCCTTGGTACCCCTTCATGGACGAATAATTCTTTGATTTAGTCGGTGGATTTTTTGTTGCAGCATGAATTCTTTTTCCTTTCACGAGGTTGATTTGTTGATGTTTCTATAGCCGTGCTCGTGTGGGAGTTGGTAGGCGTTAGGCCTACGGGGTTATGTGGCAAGGAGGAGCCTCGCAGTTATGTTTAAGATTGAGATACAAAGAAATCTCACCCAAAATTCGTCCACCGTGCTGCCATATCTCCAGCAAAATTCTACTTGCCGTAGCGGCTTATTTCATTATTGAGATTAAAACATCTCTTTAAGTGGGTTACAGGGCTGCTGGGAATAAACACATTCCCAGTGGTGTACATATTTCACATATGTACAGTAACGTGGGTGATTTCTTGCCCCAGTCTTATAGCATCCAGGAATCAAAACATTCCTGGGGCATACTGGAGATATTTTATGCATCCGGGAGCGTTTCGCTTTTTCTTTAGGGATTAGCCACAGTCCCGACCCTGTTGTTGCTTATTCATTTATTTTGCTTAAGGGTCTAGATGCATAACAGGGCGTGTGTTCGCCTATAATTCAGCACACATCATTTGGCATTGGATAAGACAATTAACCCATAATGTATGTTTTTTCCACAGCATTATGTTGTACTAACCATATATGTTTTG
>NW_022701375.1:0-501 GCF_011630105.1 Anneissia japonica
AAAATCCAAACTGCTGCTTTTATGTATCGTTAATCGCATATATCTTTACCATCCAATATCAGTAATCTATATACAAGAACTTTTGAACATCATAAATATAATACAAGATTTTATAGCAACAATTATACTTCGCGTACTCCATGCATATCTAGTGCGGTATCGTTCTTCAGTTCTTTTTTGGGGCCGAAATTATGGGCGAATGTTTCTGATGACCTAAAAAATAAATTCACATTGAATAGTTTTAAATATCACCGTAAGAAATCTTCGGTCTCGGTATATAGCAATTAATTATCCTTTTCCTCCTAATCCTTTCATTTTTATTCGAGTCTTAAAAATAATGTTTCTGGTCTTGTGGTCTTGTGCTAAAAAAAAAAAGAATACAAAGCTGCATTGTAATTATTTTAATTTTAGTGGTATATCATTTCTATGATTCTATTAGTTCTGATAAAAAGAAACACTGGTACCCGTCATTTTTCCAACATTATTTAAGGTGGCTACGTC
>NW_022701376.1:0-215 GCF_011630105.1 Anneissia japonica
ATTTTAATCGTGCAGGAAATATCCTCAAAATGTATCTTGGAAAGACGTCTTTCCAAGATAACGTATTTTGGAATTCCGTCTTTCCAAGATAATTTATCTTGGAAATCCATCTTTCCAAGATACGTTATCTTGGAATTCCGTCTTTCCAAGATAGGTTATCTTTGAATTCCGTCTTTCTAAGATACTTATCTTGGAATTCCGTCTTTCCAAGATAA
>NW_022701376.1:263-1045 GCF_011630105.1 Anneissia japonica
TTATCTCGGAAAGACGTCTTTCCGAGATAAATTATCTCGGAAAGACGTCTTAATAAGTGTTTATTCCATGTTTCCAAGATAATTATCTTGGAAACTCGGAAACTCGGAAGGTCACTTTAAGCTTCCGTACCTACGTTAATTTTTAATGTATAAAAATTAATTTCGTTTTTTTTTTTTGCCCTAATTTGTTTACAAAAACGTAATGCAATAATAGCATATTGACTACTATTGTATATTTTCGGAAAATATTTCAGCCGCTCCAAATCTCTTTCCTATTCTTCCTTCTTCCTTTATTCTTTCACAATTTTGCGTTTTAATCATATTTTTCATAATTTTATACACTCACATATAGTAAATTGTTTAGGCCTAGACTAGGCTATACCTCGGTTTGGCTAATACTATATTATTTAAATATACAATTTTGATAAATAAGATTATTTTAACATTGGAAATTTAAATGTAAATATAATGACGTTAACGAATAAATAACAATAATTAAAACGTGTACATAGTATCACTACTACACTTCACTTGCAATTTGCAATTTCTAGTACTAATACTATTAGGAAGATGTGTATAAGAGACAGAGGCTACTATGGCTAACGACAGGTACGCTTTCTCCAATAAAGGCCTTTTCTATGAATGGATTGACCTGTACGAAACACGAACTCCTGAAGGCCGAACCCATTACCGTTACGATTTTAATCGTGCAGGAATTATCCTCAAAATGTATCTTGGAAAGACGTCTTTCCAAGATAATGTATCTTGGAATTCCGTCTTTC
>NW_022701377.1:0-885 GCF_011630105.1 Anneissia japonica
AGGAACATTGGAGTGAACACGTAGCTACGTTAGTACATGCATACAATTGTTCAGTCAATGACAGTTACTAAGTTCTCTCCATATGTACTGATGTTTGGTAGGGAGCCAAGACTACCTGCTGATGTTGTTTTTGGTGTGGATCCAAACCATCAATCAAACAGCACCAATCATACACAGTATGTAAAAACACTACAAAATAGATTACAGGAAGCGTACACAATAGCTAGTGAAAATGCAGAGAAGGTGGCTTCTAGAAATCGGCAGAGATATGACAAGAGGATCAGAGGCAATGATTTGCAGAAAGGAGACAGGATTTTAGTTAAAAACTTAGCTAAGAAAGGACTTTCCAAGCTGGTAGATAGATGGGATTCGACCATTTATGTAGTGGTCGATAGACTGGGACCTGAAATTCCAGTATATACGGTTAAAGCAGAGCATGGAAGTGGAAAGTTGAGGAATTTACATCGAAATCACTTACTACCAGTAGGAGAAATGGTGAATGAAGAAGAAATGGATATTGGGAAAAGAAACCAATCAAACAGGCCCAGAATTATATCCAGACATGTACACAAAGATGAAGGAAGTACTGAGGATGAAGAGTCAGATGAGGAGGATTTAGTTCTAAGAGCTCCACAGATCATGGAACATATTGCACCTCCTTCTATTGAACTAAATCCTGATGCAGACGAATTTATACCTTCTTCGGAGTTCACGCCAATGATGACTAGTGAACCAAATTCTTTGGGCGGAGAAAATGGACTGTTAAATGAATTGGAGGAAGAACCAACACAAATGGAGAATCATGAAATAGATGTTGACTAACCTGAAGAAGTGTCAAATGATGGAGAACAACAAAACAGCATTGACCATGCCGGTGAGAGAGAA
>NW_022701378.1:0-162 GCF_011630105.1 Anneissia japonica
CCGAGTTGAGCACTTAGTGCAAATTTTTGACTTTCCGCCATATTTCGAGAACTTTTCCGAAAAATTTCGAACTTTCGAATGAATAGTGTTTGTTTCAGGCTATCTCACTTTGCCTAACAAAAAAATTACATTTTGACTCTACTTTTAAACATTGTCACTTTT
>NW_022701378.1:225-569 GCF_011630105.1 Anneissia japonica
TGCACAAAAGTGCTTATCTCGCCGAGTTGAGCACTTAGTGCAAATTTTTGACTTTCCGCCATATTTCGAGTACTTTTCCGAAAAACTTCAAACTTTTCATGGAATAGTGTTTTTTTCAGGCTATCTCACTTTGACTAACAAAAAAAAATTACATTTTGACTCGACTTTTTAACATTGTCACTTTTTGCACAAAAGTGCTTATCTCGCCGAGTTGCACTAAGTGCTCAACTCGGCGAGATAAGCACTTTTGTGCAAAAAGTGACAATGTTAAAAAGTTGAGTCAAAATGTAATTTTTTTTTGTTAGGCAAAGCGAGATAGCCTGAAACAAACACTATTATATATA
>NW_022701379.1:0-944 GCF_011630105.1 Anneissia japonica
CAGTGAGTATACTTGATTAAGAAATATTTCAATCCACTGCACGTAAGCGAAAAAGGTATATTTCTGTTATTTCTTCCACAACGATTTAACAATAATTCTAATTCTAGATTGAGGTTACTGAAGACAATGGTGCAGATATTGCCGACGCCATAGCAAATGTTACAAAAAGTACTGCAAACTTAGATGAAGATTCCATTATGATCGTGTCCAGTGTTTTAGAAGACATTGTTAAACTTGGAATCCCAGACGAATCGGTAAGTAGCATTCTTTAATAATCTATATTTTTATTTAATTATAACTGAATATCTTTTAGTTTACGAAACGTTTGAGCAGAGAAAACTTTTGAGATAAATATTCGGTAGAAACAAAAAAATACAGAAAATAATTTTCTTTTAAATTAATTCTGTCTGCACCAGAATATTATAATTAATTTAAAACAACATTCTGTACTTTATTAGAATAAAAACAAATCCTGATATTGTCATTATAATGTCTTACTGAGACAAAATTAGATAGATGATAACATTATTACAAGGTTATAAACCCATTATTATGCCAAAGACATTGGCTAGCCACGGATATGGTGCAATGCACAGCGTTGGTATGTTTATTCAAGATTAACTATATGAATTAGAGCCTAATTGGGTTTAAATAGACCATAAAGTATGGATATTTTTGCTAGTAATTTGGAGCAATGTATATAGCCAAAATATATAGATAGAGGAAAAACGAGCAGCTGGTGTATTTTGCATTACAGAATTGTAACGGAAGTGCGTCATATCATGCGAGCCAGGCCCCCCTCGCCTATGCCATGTTGATAATGATAATTATATGTAAAAAGGTGGGGGTGGTCTGCTTACGATGCCATTTTCGACTTGTAGAGGACGGTCTTTTCTAAACATTATATATATATTTATTTAATACGTAATTTTTATACCAGTATA
>NW_022701380.1:0-1005 GCF_011630105.1 Anneissia japonica
TCGGTACTTCTTCGGCCGAACACCTTAAGGTAGTACTTAAATCAGCTTAATTACGATGATAATTTTAAAAAAAAGGAAGAATTTTCAAGCAGCAATGATTTATAAAAAGATGCAATGTTGCACTTTGCTGTTAAATTATATAACTAAATTTCCAGAAAGCTACATGAAGTATCACTGATCAGTCAAAGCGTCAAAGGTAGCTTAAATTATAATTAAAAATAAAAATTGAATCCTCCAATAAAAGCGAAAACTTGTCCAAGGAGTCCTGTGCTATGCAAACATGCCCAATTGTGCTTTACAAATCAATTAATTGTGCAACTAAAGATTTTAAAGATAAAAATATATTTTAAAGATATAGGCGTAATTGTATTATAATATATTGATTGTTTTAATACATATTTTAAATCAAAACGTTTAAATGTTTTACAAATTACAAATCAAAATTTCAATGAATAGTAAATAATGAAAAATAAATAATAAATAATAATAATATTATTAATAATAATAATAAATAATAATACAGTAATAATGATAATATTATAATAGCTCACTAATATTATAAACAGAAGTGTGGAGAATGCTGCTATTTTACTTACAAGGCTTAGCTTCTTGATTATGAATGATTTGGCATATGTTGTACAAAAATTTCTCTCAATGCAATAATTCTTCAACTTTGATTTATTGTTTAGATTACATTACAAATAGGCCTAGCCTAGCTAGGCTTTGTTGGTTTGAAGATGACCAGCATATTTTATTTCATAAATTAAAGTTTACGAAGTCATAGGCCTAAAGGCCTAGATACAATTAGAAAACTTTCATGTTATTACTATTTTTATTATTCATTTACAGGCGAAATTAACATATTATCGCCGACGATTCACAAACCTACTCCTGTACAACCAACCTTTCTCCTCTGCAGTGTTGACTCTTAGGAGCCTCGTGCTATATAGAGTAGGCTGCTAGCAACTAGGTAGAGCCTAGGCCTAGATGATAGACTTTCAAAAC
>NW_022701381.1:0-314 GCF_011630105.1 Anneissia japonica
ATTAGGCCTAAGTTGTCCTGGATATTAAGTAGATCCCTGATAAAAGATCATGAGAAATTTGTTGGGGTTTCATTTTGACTATAATGGTAATGTGATGATGATGAATTTTACTATATAAAAGTGTCATTTCCGGCCATCTCGAGAGGTACTATTTCCTGAGATGGTTGTGAAATCACGTTTTTGAAGTAGGCTTATGTAAAGTACATACCGGTACTCAAAGACAATGTTTTTAAGCTTTGTTTTCTATGGGATACACACATACATTAATAAGATCTCTATGGTTGTCAAAAATCCCTGATAAAAGATCATGAGAA
>NW_022701381.1:338-531 GCF_011630105.1 Anneissia japonica
ATTTTACTAAAAGTGTCATTTCTGGCCATCTAGAGGTACTATTTCCTCAAATTTTCTCACCTCAGCTCCAACCATTGTGGGGCTGAGGTGGGTGTCGACTCACAAAATGCCCTCCCCCTCCACCTTTGAAAACCGATCTGTGCCCTTCCCTGGGTATGACATTAAACTACATCGAGTCGGCTCCTGATGTATG
>NW_022701382.1:0-986 GCF_011630105.1 Anneissia japonica
ATATGAATTTTAATTTATGCTACTCATTACATTATTCCTCTTGCTGTTTCTACACCTATAAAAAACCTACGTCTACAGAATCAAATATCATTAACTCACCGTATATATACCCCGGTAAAAATACGCCTGCGTAAAATAATGATGCCAAAAACCGCAGTGACACAAACGTCCAATAAGATTGTGAAAAAGCTGCTGCAAAGTCGATAAGCGTTTCACATACAAAACATACCAATATTACTCTCTTTCTTCCGTATCTATTGAATGAAAACATAGTACCGGCATTAGTCTTGAACATCTCCTTTCCAATATTAAGAAATATAAAGACCAACTCAGATAGCGTCGTACGAAGCGCAATCTGATGGGTTACACGACGCAACGCCGTCTGCTGATCAGTGAACGGATCGTCATTAAAGGGTCCGTTGCGCGCGCGTCGTGGCGTTCTGTTATCCATCACGTCGGCTGACGACCGTCGGCGCAGTGAGTGGTTTAAACGCCGACGCGCGATAGATCAGCGTCGGGGACGGCCGCGTAGAATAATAAATATCGTTTAGTATTCTCATGACGACCTAAAGACTCTCTCCGACGATAAATTGCATGGGGATGAGTCGTACGATGCTGTCTGAATTGGCCTTAATAGGTTAATTTATGTCAATATAATTATGTACACTATTTTTTGATAAAACACATAGGGCACAATAATTCACAAAACTGACGGAAATCATTCGACTGACCGACCCACAGATTGACCTATTAATCGATAGATCGATCAATCAACCAATCAAACAAGAAATCAATCACCTACTGGTATTGTAAATTATATATATGACTCACTTGTCACTGAAATTTCCAAGAACAGCCGACGTTACGATGACACCAATGAAGACGGATGACATAGCAATGGACACTTTTTGCGCTGAAGAGCACACAAGTTCAAACTTTTTAAAACAAAAATAATAATAAACTATGTTAATATATATAGGCCTATA
>NW_022701383.1:0-529 GCF_011630105.1 Anneissia japonica
GAAGTTGTAGCCATGTTCCGATGTTCGATAAAACGTGTCTGCCACCCTCTATATATATATTTTTTTTGTTTTTTACCTAAAGTTTTCCGTTGGTATGTGCGAGTGTTCTCTACCCCATCATCAAATCATCATCAACACCGTCGTATCGAAACAAAGGAAACGAAAGGAAAAAAAATCGAAAAATCATAATTCTTTTTTATATATATTATTTTTTAATTGTCAACAAAACAACCTAACTTAATTTTCTTTAAAAATCCTTTTATCGGCAATCATCTGATTTCCAAATTCCAATAACATTGTCCCAAACTTTCGTGTCTGCTCTCGCATTTCCAATCGCATCTGTTGTAAATCCGTCCAAAGCTGTAGTTTATGCTCCTCCATCTCAGATCGAATCCGTTCCAAATCCGTCGAAACTTCTTGTTTCTGTTTCACCGTATCGTATCTCATCTGTTCCAAGTCTCTCAAAATATCTGTCGTTTCAGATCTCAACTGTTCCAGATCCGTCGAAATTGCCTCCGTTTCCGATCTA
>NW_022701384.1:0-507 GCF_011630105.1 Anneissia japonica
CATTCTTGATATTTACAGACCATGTTTTATTTTATAGGCCTTAATTAGTTAACTTTAAAAAAAAAGTTATAATGGAGGTACAAGGAAAGACTACTGTGAATCTGGAAACCATATGCTAGGCCCTGCTGGTCCATCTATAATTTTACAACTGCAAAAGTATGACACAAACTAGGCCTAGGGGCACACAGAAAAACCTAGCTAGGGGCCTGTCTCTTATACACATCTGAATTATGGTGATGATGTGAAAAATTAACGGGTGAACTTTTAATTATGTTAATTACCAATGAGCAACACACGCATTAACGGCAATGAGCTTTTTATCTAGTAAGAATATTGTAAATATTGAATAAAAATTGGTTTAATTTAATTGTTTCTTAAAGAAAATGTATTTACAGTAACAAAATTGCATTTTTTTTTTTTAAGGTGTTGAAATAAATGATGCTGTAAAATTTTTTTTTTAAATCCACATCAATATTTTCCAAATTTCTGAGGCGGGTAGGAATGATA
>NW_022701385.1:0-868 GCF_011630105.1 Anneissia japonica
CCATTCAATAATAGAACAGTCATCGACCTACTTGCAGTGAAGTGAATCTAAAATGTATTCATGAAATTATGATGATCTGAAGTGTTTAAAAACGTACACAATAATAGTTGAACCAAATTTAAAATACCACAAATACAAATGTGCGTGACGATATTTTATTGCTTTAGAAATGTGATTTCAAAAAGTGCATTAGTGAATCACGCACTGAGTATTCAATACATTTTCACGACAGGTTTGGCAAAATACATATAGGCCCCCTAATTGATTCTCCAGACGCAAATCCAGGTATTGTCTATTCCATCACGATGATAAGAATTACCATTCAATAATGAATCTAAAATGTATTCATGAAGTTATGATGATCTGAAGTGTTTGAAAGTAATATATACACATCTATAGTTGAACCAACTTTAAAATACTGTACCACAAACACAAAATGTGCGTGACGATATTGTATTGCTTTAGAAATGTGATTTCAAAAAGTATATTAGTCCATCGTATACGTAAAGGGCTTGTATTGTTTTTGTTTTTTTTTTTACTTGCAGCGTTTGGGAAATAGGTAGGCCTAATAGGTAAATTGTAATGAATATAATCAATAACTATAGCCTCTAAAACCTAATATTATTGAAGGGTCCTTTTAAAGTTTGAATAGGATTTTTTTAAAGTTACATTTTTAGATCATTATACCTATTGAATGAGCCCCCAATAGCCCCGGGCCCCAGTGCTGTGCACTGACTGCACTGCCCATACCTACGCCACTGGACCTGAGTATTAGGCCTATTAGTGGTTACATAACGTTTGCTGTGCACTGTATCATGTGCTATAGAAGTGGAAGACCATAATGTATTGGGAATGTACCGTACCTCTC
>NW_022701386.1:0-646 GCF_011630105.1 Anneissia japonica
CCCAGCATAGGTTATTTACACGTACAGCGAAGTTTGTTTGTTTGTTTGTGTCTCTTTGTGAAAATATTATTTTAATGCTGTTCGTGCTCCGTTGTCAGACACAAACTGTATTTTAGCCTATGTTTAATACTCTTGTAGTCAAGGGTGATTAGAGGCCTAAAAATTAGGCTTATCCTGCTTAAATCATTATGTTTTCACTAATAATTTCACTCTTGATGCATGTGCATAGGCCTATTCCAAGTTATACTGCAAGAAGGGCACCGCCATGCCTATGAAAGTTAAAGAATCAATCTTTATGTCCAGCCCTACCCCAGCCAGGCCACCTAGCCAATCACAATGATTGCAACGCATGACATTAAACTCCATCCGGGTAAGTTGATGGCAAATAAACTTACAACTCCACTCAGAGTGTGTCTTAGTTGCTGCAAAAGGGAGGGTGTTGAGGTCACCTAGCAGTGTTAGAGAAACCAACAGCTGAAAAAAGGGTGCATGAGCTCCTCGGAGTCCATAGCCGACCACACTTCGGATATGGTGCAATGGTTAGAAATTCCCTTATCACCCTCACTAATACCATTGAAACCCTAGTTTGAGTCTCACTGACATTGAGTTGGTTTCCATGTTTGTTTTTCTTTACATCATAATCATC
>NW_022701387.1:0-883 GCF_011630105.1 Anneissia japonica
AGCATCTTGCATTAGATGGATATGTGCGCTATATAAAACTACACTATTATTATTATTATTATTAAAGATGGTGGAAAGGGTAAATCATAAAAAAATACAACACTACACATTTCCTTATAACCGAATCCCATGTGGAGAATTTCATAATACAGTAAAGCAGTATAGGGCATTAAACACATCCCACTGCCCTATTTTTTATTCCAACAACCATCCAACTTCATTTCCAGTTATGACATACCAATTAAACATGCACAATAAAAAACATGGAATGTTTGGTACTATTTTTGTTCGACTACTGTAAAATTCTTGATGCAATTTTATCAAGCATTCCTCATTTATTTAAACCAATTTCCAATTTTATGTCTAGACAAATGTATTTGCCAGGAATTTCTCTCAAATGTTGTAATAATATGTCAGTCTCCAGCACATTACAAGTCTAAGTATTATGTCCAAGCTGCTCAAGCAAACACAGACCTACTTAACATTCAGTGCAAAATGCACTTCTTGTTTCTTTATCTCCCATGGTGGATGTGGAGTGTCATTGTTTTTGCAGTATATCACCTAGAAGACTAAAAGATTTATGAGAATTGAGTTTCTGTTTAATGTTTGTAAAGTAATGTTTTTGACATTAGTATTATTTATGCATTCAATGTCCAACCAACCTCTTCTTGAATATTTTACATAATTTCTTTGAATTTCACTATTTAATTGGTCACTTGTTTAAGGAACGAGTGAAAAACTGCTGCATGTTTATTTGTTGAGATGAAAATAAAGTATCAGGTGTGTTGGATTTACACAGTGGTATTTATTGTCATTATTTTTATACAGTAGGCCTACCGTACCTTATGCAGGAAACAAAATCTTTTAGCTAATAATAGCCTCA
>NW_022701388.1:0-567 GCF_011630105.1 Anneissia japonica
TGTCTCCCACCTGTGAGTATGTTATAGCTAAATCAATTCTCTTTAAGACGTGTCTCTTTATTTTTCATTTTGATCACGTCATCATGTTCAAAAAGAATGAATTTTTGGAGACCTTTTATCTCTCATTCTTCAAAGATGTACACAAATAGAACAGAGTGAGGGCGGCAGACTGTATTTCGACGCTATCAGACTAATATATATATAGGTTATATGAATGGAAAGTTCGTGTGGCATTACCGACTAACAGGCGGGTTTAAATACACTTGACAATGTTTAATTTCGTGTGCTATTACTGTACACGCACACATGGAGACGTGCGTGTCTGTTAAAATTTGAAAATTCTCCATATTACTATTCAGATAGTTTAAAGAACGTTTCGAGTCATTTTCGATATTTCAAAACTTTCCATAATTTACCCGCCGTACGTTCATTTCCACGCACACAGCACATACTAAAGCTGGAAATTACGCGTTGTTACATATTTTGTGTTTCTAACAGTCAAGAGTCACTCTTTGTGACATTACCGTGCTCACGGGCGTCAAGACGTGCGTGTACGCATGCGTAAGT
>NW_022701389.1:0-951 GCF_011630105.1 Anneissia japonica
CATCGCGAGAGGGTAAGCGAGTTCCATAATGCATACCTTGTTGGTGTAGTTGACCAATTGTTTACACGGAATCGTCGGTAGGGTTAGGCCTCTGTCGTGTTAATGTAGCAGGCGCACGTGTTATTAAAAATGAAAAAAAAGTGATCTAACCAAACACGGTCTTTACATAATGGTATTGGATCGAACTGTTTAATATTTTGCGGAAATTTTGTTTTCTATCGCGAGAGTATACAGTTTGCACTAGAGAAGTTGTCTGTGTTGTTTATGCGAACGTCTAGGCCCTAGGGTGAACTTAGGTAGTTGTGGTAAGTCGACTACTGCTTGTCGTCTAGTAGGTGTAACGTGTTTTAGTAAAAATTAACATGATCTGAACAACATTTTACATTATAGTATTGAATCGAATGTGCTTACCTACCTAAAGTCTTTTACACACGATGAACACGGCAATTGACGTTGCTGTTTGTGTGCAATACACTATAACAACTCCCTGGCAATACGTACAAAACACGACGACGACAGCAGCATTCAGTCAGTTTTGTTAAAATAAATAATATATTGGTCTACCACAAGACTACCATACAGATCAATAAACAATAATCCGCGACAAAATAAATATCAAGAGTATTTGTAACGATTGAATATGTAGCATAAATGCATTCATATAAACACAACTTTCTATTACCAGACTGACCTCCATTACTGGAATTGGACCCTAGAGGTATGTGGCTTGATAAAACCACAGAGCAAAAGTTGACAGTTTTGGCGGCATTAGTTTGATAGACTATTTACAATCGTTGAAATGAAATTTCTCTAGGCCTATATATAAAAAAACTAAAAGAAAGTGGTGCAGAAAAAAACTAATTGTGCACAGTTACTTTACTTTAATTTTAAACACAGAAAAACGTACGTGTCGTCAGTATTATGAAGTTTTTTGTTTACGACTGCTGTGTA
>NW_022701390.1:0-921 GCF_011630105.1 Anneissia japonica
CGTCTTCGGCATCTTCTTCCAAGCGAAGTTCGGCGATCAGAGACACCAAGCCCTCGTGTTTCGACTGATCTTCGACCCCGTCCTTTTTCCTGTCGTCCTCCCCATTTTCATCGAAGTCGATTATGCTCGAGACCAGAACTTCGTTTGTCAACGAGAACACTTGTCCTTTCTTCTCGAGATGATCGCTCACGACCTTGGCGATCACGTCGCTGTCGAATCCGAATTCGGAGGCAAAATTAATCTTGGAAATCAGGGTTTCCTTCGTCTTGCGCCGCAACCACAAGCACGAACTCCCGTGTTTGGCGTGTTCAGAAAGAGGAAGGTCGTCCGGCTCCCATCGGCACAGCGATATTCCGCAGAAGAAACATCTGGCGTTATCTTCGAAACCCCCGTAGAAGAACCCCGCTTCCGACATCGACCTTCCGTCGGGTCTGTCGTGCGGCCAGTTGCGAAAGGTTTTCACCCTGTCTTCCTCGTCTTTAAATTTTGGAAAGGTAGCGGTTCTCTGCATAATTTCCTTTTGCATTACCCACTGATAATAGACTGATTTCTAATGAAGACAAATATGCACAATAACAACTTTATATTGTTTTTTTGTAATAAAGACTTTATTGAAGACAAAACAGAATATAAGATTTCGTGTTTTTCTTTTTTCTTTATTATATCGGAACATTTTTTTTTTAATTCTATTCCGAAGACGGGTTGTACTTCAACATTTTCGAGAACAGCCAGTCGTCCAGTTGCTGTTCCAGTTCTTCGTCTCCGTAAACGACCGTGTCTTGGTCGGAAATGTCCTGTTCGTCTGACGATTCGACTGGAAGCTGAGAATCCTCCGGAAAGTTGTCGGCGAGGTTTTCTTCTCCGGCTGCTCGTTCGTCGTCGACGGGAAGTTGAGAGTCCTCGAGAAAGGATTCCGTTAGG
>NW_022701391.1:0-1858 GCF_011630105.1 Anneissia japonica
CCCGATATGGCGAATAAGACCGCGGTTCTGTCTGTTTGCAATCCCTACTGTTCGTGGCTATGTATCAACAGTAGGTTTAGCACGGAGGTTTGCAAAAAATCTTTGCTAACTTTGTGTGAAAAATTATGCGACTTTGATACGGGACGGGGCAGGGACTTTAACTAACAAATCTACCTGGTATTTCCCACAATTCTACCAAGTCCTTGCAAATATACCCTATACATGCTGACACTCTTCCATTAATTCCCACGCTTGTGCTACAAGTCCTTAAAAATACCCCCGTAAATGCGGCACCTACCAGTCTAGAAATATTGAAGAGTGAACCCTCCAGGCTACAAACACAATAGCAATAATTAACAAATTATTCATACTTACCACATCCTAATTTGCGCGTCATTTCTGGATTATCTACAATAAATTCCATGCCAGTTTTCGACACCTATTCAGAGTACACCACAGGTACATGTGCACAGAGAAGTTTTATTAAGCTTATCAGTTCAAAACAGATCTAAACAATTAACTCACACTTGAAGAATTGTGGCATAGGCCTAGGTATAAGCAGTGAAAAACACTGGGGCCAAGGGCTATGGGGGGGGGGGTGCTGTTCAATAGGCATATAGATCTAAAAATATAACTTTAAAAATTCCTGCTTAAATTTTCCCTCAATAATATTAGATTTTAAAGGCCAAAATTATATATTATATTTATTACAATTTACCTATGTGCCACCAAACATCACTGCAAATTATGATGACTTTCTTAAAAATAAAAATCCCAAAAAAACAAAGAAATCGGCTTTGAATCTGTTGAATACAAACAAGGTTATTTTTTTCCATTAGGTATTTATGTATGCTTTGTATCAATCAATCAATCAATCAATCAATCAATCAATCAATCAATCAATCAATCAATCAAAATATTTAGTGCCAATCCAGAAATGTACCATGGTGTGATGCACTAAAATACTTTTTCAAAGAATTTTCTAAAGCAATTGAAATAAGCACGCACGTTTTTGTTTGATTGGCATATTTTAAAGTTGGTGTTCAATTATAATGTACATGTTTTTAATCACGTCAGGTCATCATATACTACATGAATACGTTTTACTTCGCTGAAATCATGTCATTGATTATTCTATTGTTTGAAGGTTACCTATTAGTGCCACCAAAACAATTCAAGATAAATTTTTACCAAAAAAAAAACAAACAAACAAACTAAAAACAAAAGAAAAAAACATAGAATACAATCAATGTTATTTTCTTCCATTAGGCATTTACGTATGTTCGTACCATGGTACAATGCACTAAAATACTTTTTGAAAGCATTTAAACGCCATTGAAATATCGGCACGCACATTTTTGTTTGATTGGCATATTTTAATAAAATTGGTTCAACTATAATGTGCATGTTTTTGAATCATGTCAGGTCATCATACTGCATGAATACGTTTTACTTCACTGAAATCATGTCATGGATTGTTCTAACGTTGTCAATATTATTATTTGAAGATTTGCATGTCGAAGTATTTAAATCCTTGCAGTATATCATGTAGATAGTTCTGCGAAGTTCTTTTGTTGAAAATGTTGACGTTTCGAATGAGTTGCTTCAATCGTCATCAGGAAATATCAATTGATAATATCAAAATTATATAGACCCTGCCAAGGTTCTGTCTGCCTCTGGGTCCGATCACTTGCATTTTAGGGCCCAGCAATTTATCTTGCACTGGGGCTGTCACCAACTCTCTACGCCGCTGGAAATGTTAATTTTATTAAACCCTTTATAACAAGTTTTGGTTTGATGTTTTTACAGGAATCCTTTGATTCTTTGATTTGAATTTGATTTGATTTGGAAATAAGGA
>NW_022701392.1:0-2249 GCF_011630105.1 Anneissia japonica
TGCACTTTCTCCAATGATTTACTAATGATGTCAGTGGGATATCCGCATTGATTGAAGAATTCAGCAATTTCTTGGGTTTTTGATTTAAAGTCCTCGTCATTACTACATATCCTTCTGAGTCTCAGAAATTGTGAATATGGTATGGCCTGTTTGCACGATGGTGGATGCGAAGAAGCGTAATTGAGGTAAGTATGAGCATCCGTAGATTTATAATGCACTGATGTAGTGAGCCGTAATTCCTCAATAGATAATTTAATATCTAAGAAAGCCATCAAATTTGAGGAAATTTCATAAGTGAAGTCAATAGCTGGATGAAAATTGTTAGCGAAATTAATAAATCCATGTAATTCTTCAATGCTCCCACTGGTAGCCCCTATGCAGTCATCAATATAACGTTTAAATAGTTAGGGTTTAGGTCCTTTGAATTGTGCCAAGATTTGGTGTTCGAGATGACCCATGCAAACGATGGTGCCAACTGACAACTAATAACTGACAACTTTAGTTTGTATCAATGTTCTGTTCTAAAGTACATTAAAACTATGTCACAAATACGTAGGCCTATGTAAAAATGCACAGGACACCACGCTGTTTTTTTTTAAATATTTTTCTTTAAATCTGTTTGCCTGATCACTATCATCATATACAGTATAATAGATTCAAGTAAGATGTTTCAAATGATATAAAAATGTATGTATGTATGTATGCCTTTGGAACAGTTTTTTTCCCCGAGTTTTATTTACCTTAACGTGACTCCGTCTTAAAAAGCATCAGGATTAATCACACAACAGTATTACGGTCAAGTAGTTAAAAATCACCTAAAATAAA
Organism: Anneissia japonica; assembly: GCF_011630105.1. NCBI lineage: Eukaryota > Metazoa > Echinodermata > Crinoidea > Comatulida > Comatulidae > Anneissia > Anneissia japonica. The sequence goes on from NW_022701392.1 coordinate 826, forward strand.
TCACAATATTAGCGCCCCTCAACTGATCATCGACCCCCCCCCCACCACTTCACCTTCGCGCCTTCCCCCATCAACCCCCTATTTAAAGACATCTAGATACGCCACTGACTTACATGGCCAGATGAATGAAAATACTGTACTCGATGTGCCACCAAATCGTAGGCCTAACTAGCCTTCACCATGCCTTCACGATGTCACCGGGGACGCAACTGCCAACAAATATTTTTGGCAGCAGCGAAGAGGACGCTACCAGTAAACAATCAACAAACTACCGGGTTTCTGGGTTGATTTGAAAGGTACTACATGGCTCAACTACTTTTTACTTAGGGGTTAATTGGTAAATCGCACACAAATCAAACGACGTCATTGACAACGGGACGGCAACTCTGTTTTGAGATTGATTTTCCGAATAATGTTATACTAAACAACTTCTAATGACGGAACTATTGTTGTCAGTTGTCTTTGTTGGTCATTCAACTGTCAATTTATCTATTTTTCGGTGATATTACCACTTTCAATAATCTATAAAACACCCACATAACAACGTCACGTTAGATCGATCGGAGGGGACGCTGTGGTGACGCCGGTAGGGTCAATTTTCGTGGAAAGGTATCAAGATGATAAACAGTTTCATTGGACTAAATTCTTGCTTATGTTAGCCATTGAGGTGTCTTTAATGACCTTTTAAGTTCTTCAAAATTCAAGGTTTCCCCTCTCTTGAAAAAGGTCAGGTAATTTTATCTAATTCTTAGGCCTATACATAGAGAAAAAAAAAGACATAGGTAATGTATTATTATTCCGGCAATTGAGTAGTTGAATACGTAATCTTTCCTCCATGGATCGATAGGCCTGAAGAACCACACATTCGTACAGTACATCTAAATCATTTCTACTTGTCGAACCAAAACTGTGTTTGTTAAATTTATTTAACTAGTTGGGCTAAGCCTATTTTTTCTGATCTGCAAACCTATGCCCAGGTAGATTAGCATGCTTTTTGTAAGCCAGGACCCATTTGTACATTATTTTGTTACGTTTCTTCACAGTGGGGAGGGGGGTCCGAACCCCTCGAACCCCCCCCCCCGAATCCAAATATTAGTTTTGAAGCCTCTCTTGTCCATTTTTAATAGCTGATACTTCATTATTATGTCACTTGTATGCATCACTTTGTAACAAGTGCATAACAAAGAGAAGAAAAAACAAATAATGTTGCTGACAGAATTTCGAGGTACCATACATCTCTGTAATAAAGGACCATAGTAGGAGTGGTTTGTAATTTTTGAACTAGCTGTTGGCAGGGACACTTTTTATATTATTTTATCTTAATAACTCTTCTTTTTTGACTCGGTTTTTGAAATGAATAAATTTCAAATCTAGCAACTGATTGGACTCCAATATTATTGTTAATAGTATTAGCCTCTGAATAA
>NW_022701393.1:0-1334 GCF_011630105.1 Anneissia japonica
ACCTATTTATCTCAATAACTTACACTAGGCCATGTTGCTTAGGTTGCTGTCGATTAATTACATTCCCTTTTAACATCGTTATTAAGTTGCAATAGTGCCACTTTAGCAAAAATGATTCCGAATAAAAACTAAAGCAACAGTTATTGAAAGTTCTGAAAATGTTATTGTAGATTGGATATTATTATAGAACACATGGCCGGCGGAACTAGGGACGGGGACCAGGCCCACAACTTTTTGGCAGAAAATATATACCTGTAATATGTCTGCAGATTTTTGTATGATAGGAAAGAAATGCAAGAAAAACCGTTCTGCCGGCCGTATAACAGGCATACGGGCCTACATAGAATTACAATTTAAGATAAATGTGGTCGTTTCGGAGCATAAGGGTGGTTAGAGAAGAATACGTAACACTAATGCTCATTACTCGCATTATAATTTGTCACCCCAGGCCTACCGCCGAAGTCAAGTCATTTCAGTCCCCCCAGGGCTCTATCAAAGTGTAAGGTCACCGTCATGACTCTTTTTCCATTAGTGTAAATAATAAACGCCGCCCTCAGGAGCATGAAGTGGCGTCACGGTTGCGTCACGGAGTTTATGGGGCCCTGGCGGAGACTGATATTGGGGGCCCTCTAAATTATATCTATTTTCTACATAGGCCCTATCAGTATGGTTCATTCTAAAATCGATTAAATTAGCCTTTGAAGCCCCAAATTGGGAATTTTTTGAGGTTTTGCTCCCCCCACCCCTGGAACATTTTCGAAATATTTTGAGCGACGCCCTATCACGCCCACTTTTCTCACGTCGGGGAGAAAACAAAAATTATATGTATTTTCTACATAGGCCTATTGTTTAGTAAGTAGACTATAATCAATTAAAATAAGCCTTTGGAACCCCTAAATTGTCAACATTTTCGGGGGTTTTGCTTCCCTACATAGACTACTTTCGGAATATTTTTTCTCTCGTCGGCGATCAGTGGCGTATCTATGGGGAAGAGCCGGTGGAGGGGGTGGGTGAATTCCCCTCTCCCCCCCCCCCAAAAGAAAACTCATTTCCCCCCAGTCGTCCCTCCAAAATAATCACGGTCAAGTAGTTAAAAATTACCTAAAATCAACTTATTTTGCAAGCGCCCCAATTTCAAGACTTCTAGATACATGGCCGGCATTTTTTTTGGCAAAAAATATATAATGTCTGGAGATTTTTGTATGATCGGAAAGAAATGCAAGAAAAGAAGGAGGGAAGAAGGAGAAGGATGGGAAAGAGAATGTTTATCCAGTACCCGACCGAGTTACATTTTCTCGCAATTCAATTGGCGGATCTGGGGGAGGGGGTCATGG
>NW_022701394.1:0-477 GCF_011630105.1 Anneissia japonica
CCTAACCCTAGCTCTAACTCTAACCCTAACCCTAACTCTAACCTTAACACTAACCCTAACCCTAACCTAACCAAAAAAAATTACATTTTTGACTCAACTTTTTAACATTGTCACTTTTTGCACAAAAGTGCTTATCTCGCCGAGTTGAGCACTTAGTGCAAAAAATTGACTTTCCGCCATATTTCGGGTACATATTTCGAGTACTTTTCCGAAAAACTTCAAACTTTCAATGGAATAGTGTTTGTTTCAGCCTATCTCCCTTTCCCTAACCCTAACCCTAACCCTAAACCTAACCCTAACACTAACCCCAAACCTAATCCTAACCCTAACCCTAACCCTAACTCTAACCCTAACCCTAACCCTAACTCTAACTCTAACCCTAACACTAACCCTAACCCTAACCTAACAAAAAAAATTACATTTTTGACTTAACTTTTTAACATTGTCACTTTTTGCACAAAAGTGCTTATCTCGCCG
>NW_022701394.1:492-662 GCF_011630105.1 Anneissia japonica
ATATTTCGAGTACTTTTCCGAAAAACTTCAAATTTTCAATGGAATAGAGTTTGTTTCAGCCTATCTCACTTTGCCTAACCCTAACCCTAACCCAAACTCTAACCCTAACCCTAACCCCAACCCTAACGCTAACCCTAACTCTAACCCTAACTCTAACCCTAACACTAACC
>NW_022701395.1:0-604 GCF_011630105.1 Anneissia japonica
TGATAAAATTAATAACAACGAAAACAAAAATGTCACGATCAATCAAAACAGTATTAGAAGACCTGAATCTACATTTTCTTGTCCCTAAGTTTGAAAGGGAAAGGGTACGTTCTAGTTTTTTTCCACATGATTTTGGTGGTATTTTAGGGCAAATAGAAATATAAGATTATCACTATAGACCTAGTACCGGTATTGAAAACAAAAATAACTAGGGGGACTCTTCTTTATTCCGGATATGAAGAAGCAGCATATTTAAATAAAAGAAACGTAATTAATTAATTAATTACCGGTGACCAAACGATTCCAAACAAGTCCGATCCCATTTTTGGCTTACATAGGCCCTAATAAATAAAAGTTAAACTCAAAATGTCCTCCTCCAGTCGATTGATTTATTTTCCCCTCCCTTTACTGTCCGGTCGTTTTACAAATGCTCCTTCCGTGGTTATCTCGTATTTTTATATTGGTATTTATTTTTTTGTCTTTTTATTTTGTCTACCTTTTTAATATTATATAATATATATTTTATTCTTACTTCTTATTTCATACGCAATTCAGCCTTTGTTGCTGCTATGTATGTTTTTGATGTTGAATTTTTAATAAATAT
>NW_022701396.1:0-592 GCF_011630105.1 Anneissia japonica
TCTGAAAAGTACTTGAATATGGCGGAAAATCAAAAATTTGCACGAAGTGCTCAAATCGGCGAGATAAGTACTTTTGTGCAAAAAGTGACAATGATAAAAAGTTAAGTCAAAATATAATTTTTTTTTGCTAGGCAAAGTGAGATAGCCTGAAACAAACACTATTCCATTGAAAGTTTTAAGTTTTTCGGAAAAGTACTCGAAATATGGCGGAAAGTCAAACATTTGCACTAAGTGCTCAACCCTGCGAGATACGTACTTTTCTTCAAAAAGTGACAATGTTAAAAAGTTGAGTCAAAATTTAATTTTTTTTGTTAGGCACGGTGAGATAGCCTGAAACAAACACTATTCCATTGAAAGTTTGAAGTTTTTCGGAAAAGTACTCGAAAGATGGCGGAAAGTCAAAAATTTGCACTAAGTGCTCAACTCGGCGAGATAAGCACTTTTGTGCAAAAAGTGACAATGTTAAAAAGTTGAGTGAAAATGTACTTTTTTTTTTGTTAGTTTGTAACCCTAACTCTAACCCTAAGTCTAACTCTAACCCTAACCCTAACTCCAACCCTAACACTAACCCTAACACTAACCTAACAAAAAA
>NW_022701397.1:0-557 GCF_011630105.1 Anneissia japonica
ATTTTTTGGGGGGGGGGGCGACTGGGGGTAGGTGGCGTGTGAGTAATTTTTGATACACTACTGGAAATGTGTATCATGATGTGTACATGCCCTTTAGTAAATATAGCACATTTTAACAAGACTATGACCCATTAAACTGTCAATTATATCCTTGAGTGCTAGTCAAGTTGCACTACCGTACTACTTTCAGTGACCTTCCTTGCAAAAAAACCTGCTCTGATTAATGTATGTATTAAGCTCTTTATAACTATAACTGTACATACTGCAAAAAAATCTAAGGGCCATGCACACCTAATGATCTCAATTACTACAATATGTGGTACTAAAAATAGTTTAATAAATGTGCTAATAAAATGATTTGTATTTGTTTTACAATTTTGGAAATTTTTTTTCTTTTGAATCTAGCTGAAATATTTAAAGATAAAATTCCAAAGTGCCCAGAATGCGATGGCATTGTGAAGCCAGATATTGTCTTCTTCGGTGAAAGTTTACCAGCACGATTTCATCATTTAATCAAGGAGGTAATGCGATTTAAGAAAGCTGTTACAACCTATTTA
>NW_022701398.1:0-640 GCF_011630105.1 Anneissia japonica
ACCATCAACTCAAAAAAAGCATGGTTGAGACGTGTTAAGACCAAATAGCAATTGCTGTGCCAAATTTAAAACTTCCAATTAAAATCTAACCTTCCAACGAATCCATGTTGCTCGGCTACTGATTGCAAAAACTTAATTTCTTCTGGCACTGGTTCTGTTTTGTCCACTTGCTGTTCCTCATAGTTCCACACTTGTTCATCCACGTCTTTCTTCTGATCGAGCTCTCCCTCAGACTGTTCCTGAATTGTTTGGATTTTGCCAATGCTTCTCACTTCCTCTTTGTTGTTTCTTTCATTCTTTTCCATCTCAAGTTCTTCTCGTTCTTCAACCTATTGAACAAATGAAAAGAAAAATATATTTCCATTTCTTCTCCTGAAACTCCTAAATGTATAATATTAATAAAAATAACATCAAGGTTAATAACAACAATAACAATATTACAGCCCTCAAAATTAGGAAAAAAAGTATGTCGGCAAAAAAAAAAATTAAAAATCGCCGGCGCTATTAAATTGACGCCGGTTATAAAGTCGGCAGTTTTTAGTTTCAGCTACATCCCTGAAATTAAACCATACTGATCTGTTATAGCAGTGATGGATGTCTTTTCAAGTCACCCAATCAAGCTGGAAAGCCTAGCCTACGT
>NW_022701399.1:0-562 GCF_011630105.1 Anneissia japonica
CAACACATTCTAAAAAATGCCTTGATACTCGTTCACCTGGAACATTTAACGAAGACCAATCGATATTGCCTAGTTTAGGCCTAGATGAACAACGTTCGGCTCGATCATGTGTGGGAAAAAGACGGGCCTCTGGCTTAGGGGTGATGGGTCTAGGTATTTAGAATTGCCAAGAGGCTCCCTACTTTGAGTGTCATAGTGGGTCCCCCTAATAGTACCTCCCTGGTGTTCTATTACCTCAGTGCAGGCCCATATTTGAATTCACTATTTCTACTACTAGCCTCCTATATTAGGCTTAATGCCTAATAGGCCTAGTACTATTATAGAGCCCTATGTAGACACAGGCCTCTAACCTAGGCATAGCCTAGACTCGATTTTATTACAGAGGTTTTAGGCTAGGCTTCCCCCCTCCCCCGCCACTCCCTCCCTTCCTAGTCCAAGTCTGGCTTAAATACTACATTATTTACTAGATTTACTGCTCAGTGCAGCTAACTGGTTACTGGTATTAAAGTTGAAAACTAGCCTTTGCAAAGGAATAAAAGATCCAGTGAGGAAATTTTACAGA